>NC_143586.1:135398477-135574522 GCF_048544385.1 Mastigoproctus giganteus | reverse complement strand
AATGACAAATCTGCTAATGAAATTGATAATATTGTATGCCAATGTAATAATGTTTACTATTTTATTTTTTAGTATTGTGGACAATAACAACGCTGCATACAGAATTGATGTTCCAATGCATTCAGAAATTTCCTGTCATATCAGTAGCTCATTAATGATATTTGGCATGCCAAACTGTGCTAACTGAACACCAGCACTAAAAAAAAAGTGGCAGGAAGACTTATAAAATTTTAAATAAGAATTCCACTTACACAGTCAGCTGCACAAAATGTAACGTTCACTAACAACATTTGACCAAAAACTTGTAATCTGAAATACATTATCCACCTAAAAATTTAAATCCAATTAACACACTTTAAACTGTAACAATGACGTGAGATAAGACATTGCATCCCTCTGAAAGTAATTTTTCCAATCCGTGATGTTCATTTTTCCTACAAACATCTGGCATTCTCAACAAATTCTTAAGCCCGTTATTGCGTGAACTGGCACATTGGATACTGAATACCTGAAGTTCAGATCTGTTTTATTTAAGGACATACTTCTCAAATTCAAATTCCAACAAAATCAGGAAACAAGATTGAAAATCAAAACTGTACTAAAAGAATGTTAAATGCACTCTTAGATCATTTTGATGGTAATTTAAATTTTCAAATTTTTCTTTTTTAGCATTTTGTGTACCCAGTGACAGCCCTTCACAGTCACTGGGTTAAGTTTCATTACATGATTAGATTTCTTCATTTATTTAAAACTATATTTAAATTATTTTGAATGTGCTATTAAATATTTGACACTTGAAACAGAGGAGTAGCATGTATATTCTTTTGTTGCATTATTTTTATTAGTATAATGAATTTTGTTATTTAATTTTATACTAATTCATGTTTAACATGAATTTTCTTAAACAAAAAATCTGTCACTTGGATTTAATTTAAACTTCTTGAAGTTTTGAGCAAAAATGTCTTGTAAGCCAGGATACCTACCTTTAATACCATAGGCTTTAACCTTGGTGGTTGTGGTGATGGGCAGGAACATAATTATCAATCAGCAAGGTGCTGTTGTGGTTCTGGGATAGTTAAACAACCAACCTCTTGTTTGGTAATTGTTCCAGAATATAAAAGTCAGCTTTGAAAACTAGACAACTTTTCCTGGCCAGTTTTTTTTTTTTTTTTTTTTTTTTTTTTTGCTTTGAGGCTTTCAAAATATGATTAATTCCATATATAATGTGGTTGGTCTAAAAGCAGATATCTGTAGTTTTTCATCTAGCTTTTATCAAAGCAACTAAAAGAAAATAAATGGTCAGTTTGTCCTTGTATTTTTGTGTGTGTTAGAAATGTTACCAACAACTGACATAGAACAAAATTTGAGTCATGTTTCAAAGGTTGGAACAGATAAAACCAAGTGGGTTAAAAAGTGAGCGGGTAATGAATGTGTGGATTTCAATGTGTAGGGGAAAAAAAACATTCTGCTGACTGATTTAATTTCGAAATTTAAGGTTAACTTTCGAGAGCAAGTGTAGTTTAGAGTAGATAATTTTATTTGACTTGTAATTATATAATTTATGGGTGACCAAATTCCAGTATAGAATATGGGAATTTATTCCTATTTACTATTAAAGAAAAATGTCAAGAAAATGAGATACCAATCATGAATAGAACTGAAAAGCATGTTGGTAGTTGAATATGGGTCTTAAAAACGTGGTGTAAATTACCACAGCACTTCAGCTGTGGTAATTGAAGCTCCAAGCCTGAGCTTTAAATTTTAATTGTTACAAAGTCTTTTAGTTGCTAGCAGGGATAAGGAGGTGATTATCCCCTTGTATAAGGCAGTGGTCAGGCCACACCTTGAGTACTGCATACAGGTCTGGGGTCTCATTTTAGGAAGGATGTAGAGTTACTGGAATGGGTACAGAGAAGGGCAGTGAGATTGGTGAGGGAAACAAAGGGTTGCTTTTACCACGAAAGGTTTAAGTTCTGCAAATTGCAGCTAGTGGGGACTAGGCACCTGCGTGATAACCAGATTGAAGTATATAAGTCCTTGAATGGTTTGCACAAGCTCAATGCTGATGGGATTCTTCCTCTTGCTCAGATTACACACCTGAGGGGGCATAAATTCAAATTGAGGAAAGACAGTTGTACAACAGCTGTGTGGAAATTTGTCTTTAGCCAGCAGGTGGTTGATTGCTGGAACAACGACACATCGGTCATTGTGGAAGTCGATAGGTTAAATGAATTCAAGGAAGAACTAGACAAACGTTTGGAGTGAAATGGGGAGGGGTTTTTTTTTTTTTTTTTTGGCTGATGCTGTATAAGCTTGCTTTCTTGCATCATATGCCTCTACTATTGCTAATACCAAGTCTAAATTTAAATCTCCACTAGTTAAATTTAAAGCCAGATGATTGAGTTATTATGGAAGCTTTAATTACAATGCAGTTGGAATGCTGTTTATCTCAAATATTACATTTGAGAAAAATAGTTGAGTGTTTCTCAGTAGATCATAATTTTATTCTGCTTGCAACTCATACCATATTACTAAAAGCAAACTATATCAGCAATTCGTGTCACTTCATATTTCTGTACTAGAAAACTTAATGCTTCTTGCAACTTATAAACAAAGTTATAAAACCAAACTGTATCAGAGATTCATTTCACTTTAAAATATCTATACTGGAAAGCATCATTGAAATGCCTTTATTTAATTGGGAAAAGGTTATAAACAAAACTTTAATTATATATGATATATCACAAAACTCATTCCACCAAAAGGGAGCTCTTATATGATTATATAGACGGACATGCCAACAAAGCAGTGTTAATATATGTTTCCATATTATTGTGAGATTCATATAAAAAATGATTTTGTGTATAATGAAAAATGATTATTACATGTTAAATATAATGTTTGCAATAGGGAAATTATAAAATTTTTGCATAAAAAAATTCATAACTTTTCTTTTGATGGATTAACTAACTAATATTTAAAGGGCTTTTTAAATAATGACAGTCACTTCAGCTTTGATTTTTATACTAACGAATTGGAAAAGAAAGATTTTCATTGCTCCAGTATTTTTTTAGTTTTATCTTCACTGTATTTTTCTCTTTAATTGGTCATTAATTACTCTAAAAGTAACTGAAACCAGTTGAAACCAAGCATAATAATTTGACATTGTGAAAGCAACAAAGTTGCTCGTAGGCTATATATATATATATAGGCTTAAAATAGTTGTTCAGTGGATTGGTTTCAGAGTTGAGAGAAATTGGAAGTATAATATATTTTCAGATAGACATCAGTATATTTTTAAAAAGGTTTTTTATTATTTTACAATTTCGAAATATAATTAGTCACTTTCTGTACTGTTTCTGATCTCATTTCATTTTTACAGTCATTTAATAAGTTTTTAATTAGTCAATACTAATGATATAGGCCTCTCATTTTAAATTATTTTATAATTACATCACCTACAATTTTCTAGATTACAGTTATATTTTTTAAACAAATGCCAAACTTCCACTTTTATTCTTTACTTTTATAATTTGAATTTTACTGTTCATTTCATGTATTAGATTTTGTTATATACAAAAAAAAAAAAAAAAAAAAAAATTTTTTTTTTTTTACCCAGAAATTATTATTATTTTTAACAGAAGTTACTTTAATATTACAAAGGAAAAGGATATTTTGAATAGTGCTGCTATATTATTTCTCTTTACATGTCTGGTATAAATGTTTTATCCTTTAAAAATAAAGATCTTTGTTCAAAATTGGTATTTAGTATACTTTATATATTTAGTGTGTGTGTGTATATATATATTTATATATATATATGTATGTAACAAGATTAGCATGTGCATGCAGTTCCTGGTGACAAACAATCCCATATTTCAGGCTGGCATCAGTGAGAGGCCTCCTCACATCTGTAACCATGGACCCAAGTCTGTGGTCACCTTATGGCCATTACTCTCGACTCTCAAGGGTACCCTCTCCAGGCCACTCGGATACCTTGTCTCTGCCACCTGCTGTGGTGAACCCAGATAATGGTACTGATTCTCACTCTGTATTACTCTCACCCAATCACAGTTTGGATCCTTCAGAAGGAGCCAGTTCTGTTTCAACATCCTTCAACTCTGTGTCAGTTGCTGATTCCAACTTTGGAAGTAATTTTACACCTTCTCCTCAAACAGCATATAAGGGACATCTAGTAGGAATTCCTGAAGATGACCCATTCTTTAAGTCACTAAATAGAGAAGGGGATTTAGGCCTGTACACTGGTTTTGGACAGAATGCTAGAGCAAGTTCTGCGGAACCTGACTCTGTTGGTCACACAGCAAGTTCTACAGAATTTTTTACATCACATAGTTCCCTATCCAGTCCAACCCTTTCTCCTCCTTCGGTCGGACCATTTGGTATTTTACCTCATGAAGCTGTCAGATTCCAGTTACACAAGTCTCAGAAAGGAAGTCCACAGTCATGTAAAACTGTGCAGTCGTGCTCCAGATCTGTTATTGTTGAGAACTTAAATCATGGATATTATTCACAACAAGCCTCTGTTCAGTCACCCTCAAGTTTTAGAGATATCAGAAATTCACCAAATTCCTCCATGATAGGTTCTACTGATAACTATTCATTATACGCAAAACCTGATTTTGAAATGCATAATACCAGCTTAGTGAAATCTCAGAATCTTCCTTCCACTGCTCAACGAACAATTGAGTCATCTCACTTTAATGTTGATCATACCGATCAAACATTTGGTTTAACTAGCTCATCCGGGAAAAGTGTGCCAAGTACTAGTGTTATTGTTCAACATAAACAACTGCAAAATGGACATGTACAGCATAACTTGGTTTCTAGTAGTCATAGTGTGATTCATTGCAATCCTCAAAGAAATCATGATATTCAGGAGAATTCGCTTAAAAATGCTGAAGTTGGCCAACAGGACTATCCATTTTATGGTGATGGGCAAAATATGCTACCTAATTCTTATTCAAATACACCAGTGCCACAGATGTCACCCCATCTTCTTCCATCACCTAGTGATAACCATTTACTTTCCCCCCATTCATTAGATATGGGTCACCATCCTAGTCCTTCATCAGGTAATCAGTCATACTATCCACCTGTTTGTCCTCCATTATCCACTTCTCATAGTGATGCACCAATGTCAGTACAGAATTTTTACCCACATTCTCAACCTCCAAATCACCATCCAAGGTATAGCTCCTATCCTACTGGTGGAGTTTGTCAGAATAAACCACATCTATCCCATACTACTTCTGGTTATCCAGTTATTCCTCCTTCTCCTGCAATGAAAGATTTAACTCATCAGAATGAAGCATTTTATCCTTCAGTACAAGACACTCATTTGCAGATGAATAATTCACAAGTTCAAAATTGTCATTCCTCACATTATTCTGGTTCAAATGGTGCTTTTGACATGATGAATGCCCCATATAATTCAAATGTTGAAAGTATTGCTCATACACCACTAAATACTGATACCTTACCTTCAATGGGCTCCAGGTTACTTCAGGAAATGAACAATAGTAATTCAAGACCACCTGGTAACAGATATCCTACCAATTTTGAAGCAATTCCAAATGTGGAGAACTCTTTGAAAGGTAAAGGTGTAATGTCTTGCAATTCACATAGAAGTGTATATTATTCTGATACTAGAAATATTCTCCAGTCTAATTTAAAAAATGGTGATATGAGTGAGCATACCTTTCATATATCAAACTATGTATCAATTCAACAAGATTCTGAATCAAATTATGTTTCTGTTCAACAAGGTTTCACTCAAAATCAAAATGTAAAAAGAAAGGGCAGAAGAGGAAGGAGGAAAAAATCAGAATATAATAAAAATTTTTCTTCCATTCCAGGATATGAGCTTAATAGGGATAGATTAATGACTACCATTAATAATTCGTCCATAAAAAGGATCAGTTCTCCAGTAAACAATACAGTGAAAAATGGACATTGTGTGAATCTAGGAAATAGCTGTAAGCGAAATATGAGTGATAATTTTTATCAAAATTTAGATAAATTTAATGGCAATTACATTGTAAATTCAGAATATGGAAGAATTTATAGCACTACAACAGAAACAGTTCCAGGGCCAAAGCCTATACTTTATCCTAGTATTGAAGATGACTTGCAGTTTTTGGCTGAACTTCCAATAATTGAAGACTGTGATGAAACTTCTACTAGGTACACTTGTATGAAGACACGAAACAGAGACCCAGATGGGTTTTTCCAAAGTTTTGTAAGTTTCCTCCAGCATCGTCCAGAACCATCATTAGAAATAAACAATGAAAAGAATGAAAAATATGAGGTTCTAAAACACAGAAGGAGAAGGAAAAAAAAGTCAAAGAAAGTTTTTAATAAGGTTATTGTTAGGATGGTAAGAATGAACCATAAAAGGTGGACCCTTACACTAAAGCATGAGGATTTAAGTTATCACAAAAAATCATATTCAAGTAAAGATGTTAACAGAGACAATGAAAATATAGAAGACTTTGAATCCACTTCATCGGATAACTCTAGTCATTCTAATTTGAAAAGTGAAAATTCGGATACTTCCTCATTAGAAGAGGATTCAGTAGATTCAAGTGAAGAAACACCAGTATTAAGGAACTGGAAAGTTCCTGGAAATAAGGAAGAGAGGAATAACAAGATAGCAGGTGGGATTTATAGAGGCAATAATCACAGTGTCATCCTCGAGAATGCCCACAGTATGACTAACTTTGGAACTCTTTCGGCAGGCAAAGAGAAAAACAAGGGAGATGACAGTCAGCTGGAACACCCCTCAGCAGAGATGGCATCAGAAAATATTAATCTACCAAAGAAAAGAGGAAGAAAGCCTAAGTCCGCCACAGGTCATCTTAGCGATCAACCTAATTGGACACGCCGAACATCTCTAAGAGTAACTAAAGGATCTGCCGTTGACTCAGTAGGGTTTCCTAGTGATCCAGTTAATATTGAGAATAGTGCTACTCTTATTCAAGATTCCAGTCCGACTTCGAGGAGAACTTCCCTCAGAGTGCGGAAAGAACTTGTTTTGCAAACAAAAGACAGTTCGCAGAATGACCATGGTAAGTGACTTTTAAATAACTTTATTTAATGAAACTGATGACTGGTTAAATTTAATTTTACTTTTGCAAAACTTTATCTAGTATATCTTTTAAGAATAAAAGTTTCATCCTTGTATTCTACTCTGAATTCTTATCCTTTAAAATGCAACCTTTTTTTGTAGGAAGAAATATGCAAGAGTTTTGTTTCTAGATAATGCTAATGCAGGAAAAAGATACAAAAAAAAAAAAAAATCATCACCACATATTCAAAACATATATTTTGAGAGTGCAAAAGTTGCAGTCTTTATGCATGGCCCACCCTAATGGAAAAATAGAAGGAAAGGAATTCAAATATATAATCAGTTTATTATGTTGCAAGAATAATATACATGATGATTTAACTTAATCTCTAAGAACACTTTTAATGACCACATCTATAAGTTTCATTATTTGTAACTTTCCCAAATGTTGGGTAAAACTGCAAGTGATTACCAGATGTTGGCTATTCTAGTAACTTTATATGTATTAGTAGTGGTAAATGATATAGATGGACCAATAAGAAACGTTATAAAGCATCGACCAAAAAAAAAATCACACGTCACCTGTCCATTCCTTTCAGTAGTTTGTGTAGTTCTTCCTTGAATTTATTCAGACTACCCACTGGTTGGAGGCAAGCGTCTGCACATCTGTCCTGCAACTATCCTTCCTCAGTTTGGATTTGTGCTCCCTCGGGCATAATCTGAGTGAGAGGAAGAATGCCATCAGCATTCAGCTTGCTCATTCCGTTTAAATCCTTAAACATCTCATCAGATCGCCTTGCAGGCACCTAGTCTCCAGACACTGTAATTTGTAATTTATAAAAGACTGTTATACAAATTGGAGCAGTGTGGCATTAAGAGCAAGTTGCTGCTCTACATAATGGGATGGTTGGGTGGAAGAAGATTGAGAGTAGTTATTAATGCATTGCTCTTCATGGACTAAATGTTATTAGTGGAGTCCGCCAGGATTTAGTGCTGGGCCCATTGTTATTTTCTATATTTATTAATGATAAATATAGAAAATAAAGGTATATCAGGCTTAATGTCTAAGTTTGTAGATAATACAAAAGTTGGCAGGGTTGTTAATGATAGTAATCAGGGTAAGCTACTGCAACAAGATCTAGAAAAATTAGGCAGATGGGCTGGAAATGACAGTTGAAATTTAACATTGACAAATGCAAGGTACTGCATATGAGTAGCAGTGATCCCAGATTAGTGTACCAACCATGTGGTATGACACTCAGGGTAGTGGAAAATGAAAAAAAAAAAAAAAAAAGCTGTGGGTAATTGTGCAGACAGGCTGCTAGGATTCATGGGATTTTGTCAGTGTTATACAGGAACTTTGCTAAGGAGGAATAAGGAGGTGATTATCCAGTTGTACAAGGCACTATTTAGACCATATCTTGATTACTGCATACTTCCAAAATACATCATTTTAGGAGAAATGTAAATCTGCTGGAATGGATACAGAGAAGTGCAACGAGATTAGTGAGGGTAATGAAAGGGTGATCTTGCCAAGAAAGGCTACAGTTCTGCAAATTGTAGCATCTAGAAATTAAGCACATGTGAGGTAATCTGATTGAGGTGTTGAAGGCTTTGAATGGATTGAGCAAGCTCAGTGCTGATGGCTGACCTGGTTTTGGTGCATTATAGCCTTAGTTGCTAATGTACCAATAAAATCCAAACCAACCAACCAAAATCAGTGGTGATAGCATTCTTCCTCTTTTGCTCAGACCATGCAGTTGAGAGAACATAAATTCAAAATGAGGAAGGATGGTTGCAAGATAGATGTTGGAGGTTTGCCTTCAGCCAGCAGGTGATTGATTGTTGGAACAAAAACAAACTTCTATTTTTTGTTGTGGGAATGGTAATTTGAATAAATTCAAGGAAGGACTATTTGTTTGAGGGAGATAGATAGGTGAGGAAGGGGTGCTTTTTTTTTTTTTTTTTGGATAATGTTTTTAAGTCTTACTTTCTTGCATCATATCCCAGCAGTATTAATATTAGAAATGCCCTATTATGTCATCTGGTTCATGGGTGATGATGAGGTCTAGAGTATTCTTTTCCCTAGTACTTTCCCTGACATGTTGATACAAATAGCAGTCATTTAGTTGATTTAAAAATTGTTGCCCATGTAGAGTTTCCTTCCCATTTGCGCCAATCAATTAAAGGCATATTAAAATCACCCATGATAAGACATTCACACTTACTTGCCCAATTCCATTTGCATGTAGATTACTCACACTCTCGTTATACCTTTGCTTCCAACTATCTCACACCATACAGATTCTGTATTAGCATGTGAAATGTCTTAATCCAGGAAAGCTTTCATCGCGCTCCGGCTGCTTTTGATAAGAAGCATAATCCCACCACCCCTTCTATCTTCCCTGTCCTTCCTAAATACATTACACATACCGTACTGAAACTCATCAACCTCTATCTCTGGGTGGCACCATGTTTCCATAAGTCCTATTATGTCAGCATTACTTGTCCTAATCAGCAGTTCGAATTCACTTATTTTATTGACGACCCTTCTGGCATTACTGTATAAACAATTAAGACTTAATGTTCTTGTATAGTGAACTTCCTTGACACACCCCTTAAAGTTATTTAAACTCGCTTCCTGGGTATTAGCTACCTGCTCATTTGAAACGTTTCTGCCCCCAGAACATCTTGCTAATATGATCTGTTGTGGTAACAAACAAGAAATTGAGGTATGCACAAGTGTTACTTCAACCAATATTATCAGATAAATGTGTATCTATATTATCCTTGTTCCCCCCAAACTAACAGTTTCCCTGAACTTTTAAGGTATCCTCAGTAATACTGGCAAAAACTCTTGCACCACCTTTGTTTAAATGTATCCTGTCTCTACAAAACAGAGTCCTTCTACCTACTAGTGTGGGCCAAGCTGATAGAAATTTCCCCCCAAAAGCCTTGCAGAGTCCTTCAAGTCTTGAGTTAATCCACAAAACTTTCAGCACATAATCCCTCCTACCATGCCTGAGCAGAATTGCAGCCACGTAGACATTGTGACCTAACTTGTGGCATTTCTTTAGCACGGTCCTATATTTGTCTAAATAATAATAATAATATTCTTTTTACCCCCTTAAAATCAGACAGTCTGTTGGTGACATCATTAATAGTTTCTCCTGGCAGACATACCTTGGTTCTAGTCCACCTATCCTTATTACAAAAATTATTTTCTGTTTCCCTGACAATGGAGTCTCCTAATAAAACTAAGTCCTTTTGAACCAGAGTAGTTTGCACTTGGTTATTCTGTTTTGGGGCCCGAATCAGGAGTGCATCACTTGGTTGATAACTAGTGTCTTGAATCCCTGACGAGCTCCCAATTACATTATTCTCGAGGGCATGCACCCATTTTTTCAGTGACACATTGTTCTAGCAATGCACCAAATTTTAACTTAAGATTGGTGCACACCTTACAGTGGTGACAGAAAATAATCTCCAGGTGAACTATGATTATCTAGGTTGACCTTGGAATACATGCCACAGGTTCTGCAAAGCATAAAATCACGACTCACCCGGAAATCACCATCAACTATTTCCATATGAGTCATGGTATCCTCTGGCGAAGTGTTCAAGGCAGATCTTGTAATAACCAATGTGCAAAAGTATCAAAAGCTCTCCTGAAATCCAAGTATATGATATCCAAATTATTTTTGGCATTCAGTTCCTTTGTGACCACATTATAGTATCCAATCAAATTGGTCAGACAAGACCTCCCTTTAACAAACCCATGCTGTGTCTTAACTATTACTGCAGTCTTGTCTAGATGATTCTGCAATGCTTCTTTAACCATTGACTCCATTATTTTCCCTGATTGACTCTGATTTACTTGCCTACTCTATTTCTCTGTATAATTGTTCATTGTACTCATCAGAATCATTAGGCCTATAACATACTCCTACTCTCATTTTCCCTTTTCCAGTGTTTGTCACACCAAACAGACTCAACATTGCACTGTCCACCCGTGTCAACTGGATGCACTTCCTTAGATTTTGTGTTTCTTAACTAACAGCATAACCCCTCCTCCCTTCCTACCCTGTCTGTCCTTTCTGTACACATTTGTACTTCCCCAAAAAGTCTAATTCTGCACTGCTTATATCTGTGTGACACCATGTCTCTGATATCCCAACAATATTTGCCTTTGATGTTTTTATCGGCACTTCAAATTCATCAATTTTATTTATTATATTTCTAGCATTAAGTGTACATGTTAGTATACATGCACTTGTTACCCTAGCACAGCCCATGTATTTACTTGTTTCAGGATGACTTCCAGTAGCTCTTGAAGTCCCCAGCAACTTGCTTTCTAGGCTTTTGGGTATACTTGTATTTTATTTTTTCTTAATAGTTTGCTTATTGTATGCATTTTTTTTTTTTTTTTTTTACTTTCAGTACAAAATGACAATAAAAAAATTTTTTGTTCAATAGAATTTATACTAAAGTTAATTTTTGTTTCTTCTGGATAAACGGAAAACAAATATGTTGTAGGTAGAACCCTTTAATAAGATAAAATAAAGCAAAAACAAAAAAATCAAAACAGAAGCTTTCAAGTTAAGGAGATTCTTCATATGCTGTATATACGTTAGCACGAAAACAAAGACTGCCTGGTCTTGGTCATGTGTGGCAAACAAAGCATTGCATGGGTGCAAGCAATAATTACTGGTTGGGGCTAGAAGTTTGTAGCTGTGATTGCAAAGCACGTACATATGATGCATGCCAACGTTCATCACACTGGAGGATAACCGCCTCCATAATAGGATGAAGACGTGCTCTTTTATTGCAGTTAAAAGCACCATAGCAACCTGATATGTGGAGTGATTCTAGCCACAATCATTGTAATTTTGCGAGTGGTCGATGACTTTGATATCTCTGCATGGGCCAAGATTGTGCTGGGATGACCAATAATGTTCTGTGACCGCCGAGTGCTCCGAATCAGCAGACCTGATTGCCCTCTCATGCTCTGAGATCCAGTCTTGGAATCTTCTGCTAGATTCCCCAATGTAACAACTACTGCAGTCAACAAGTCCCATTTCATATGGAATGATTCTTCCATCCCAATTCAACAAGCCATCACATGCACCAGACAACTATTGGACAGCGACCCCACCCTGCCCAATAGAACCTCACTATCTGCTGAAAACATTTGTGCTGGTCTCAGCTTGTTTGAACGTGGTGTGGCCATGTTTGGTGACTCGCTGTTTAGGCAAATCCACGGCACGGCCATAGGTGCTCCCATCAGCTCTGTCACTGCAAATATTGGCATCGAAGAGTTGGAGGGCCACACATTCTTAAACTTACCAGATCCAATCACCTTCTAGTGTCATTAAGTCGATGTGTTCACAATTATCCCTCGGAAGACCGACTTCTACAACACCTCAATACTCTCTGTCGCCCTTTATCCAGTTCACCATTGAACTGGAGTTGGGCAATGCCCTCTCCTTTCTGGATGTTCTAGTTTGACGCGAAGGCACTCATATAAGAACCTTGGTCTACAAATGTGTGCCCTCCAATTCACCAACTGTAGTTTGGCACATGTACACAGCCAGCTTCTCAGTACTGCACGCACCCTTTTCGCCTGTGCCTGGACCCATTCCAGTTTCATGGATGAAAGACATTATGAGGTTATCAAAGTAAAGACGGATCTGTCCAAATGTGGCTACCCTACCTGTGCCCTAGACAAATGTGATCTGCAGGACAGCAAGCTCACAGCACACCCTAGGGCCTCCCACAGTGATATCATCATCATCATCAGCCATTTTCAATCCACTGCAGGATGAAGGCCTCTCCAGCCACTTTCCAGTTCCTTCTGTTTTGAGCACTGGCCATCCATTTACTACCCACAAACTCATGAATTTCATCTATCCATCTCCGCCTTTGTCTTCCAGGTTTTCTTCTAGCTCCTCTTGGATGCCATTCTGTTATTTTCTTAGTCCATCTGTCATCATGTCTTCGAGCTATGTGTCCTGCCCAGGCCCATTTTAGTTCTTTAGTTTTGATAAGAATGTCCTTTACTTGAGTTTGTTGCCTAATCCATGTGTTTCTCTTCTTATCTAACAGTCTGATTCCCAATATGATTCGTTCCATTCTTCGCTGTGTAGTTCTCAGCTTCTCTTCCATTCTTTTGGTGAGTGCCCAAGTTTCACTTCCATAAGTCATGGTGGGGAGTATACATTGGTTCATTATTTTACGTTTCAGACAAACTGGGATATTGCTCTTCAGTATGTAACTATATTTCCTGAATGCTATCCATCCAAAATTTATTCTTCTCTTGACTTCCAGCCATTTATCATTATTACAACTAATAACTTGTCCCAGATAAGTATATGACTCCACCTTTTCAATTACTGCTCCTTCAATCATTATTTCCCTTTCTGTGGCATACTTGTTCATCATTACTTTTGTTTTAGCCATATTCATCTTTAGTCCAAAATCCTTACTAGCTGTGCATAACTGATTAAGATTTTCCTCTAATTCGTTGGGATCGTGGCTAATGACCACAATGTCATCTGCAAATCGTAAATGGTTTAGGTACTCTCCGTTCACATTGACTCCTTTCTGCGACCAGTCTAATCTTCTGAAAGCTTCCTCAAGGGCAGCAGTAAACAGCTTCGGAGATATTGTGTCTCCTTGTCGAACTCCTTTCTCAATTTTAAATTTCCTGCTGTCTTTATCTAGTCTAATAAAGGAGGTAGCACTCTCATATATTTTCTTCAGAATCATAATATATGGGGTATCAATGCCTTGTCTTTCCAGTGCCCGAAACATTGCCTTATGCTGTATGGAGTCAAATGCCTTTTCATAATCCACAAATGCCAGGCATAATGGTGTTTTATATTCATTTGCTTTCTCCATTAGCTGTGATATTACATGAAGGTGATCCATAGTTGAGAATCCTGTCCTAAAGCCAGCTTGCTCTTTCGGTTGATTCTCATCAAGTATTCTGTCTAATCTGTTAGTAATGACCCTTGTGAACAACTTGTAGATGTGGGATAGCAAGCTAATTGGTCTATAATTTCCAATTTCTGATTTATCTCCTTTCTTATGCAGCAAAACTATGATTGCATTATTCCACTGCTTAGGTGTCACACCTTTTCTAATGCACTTTGTGAAGAGCCTTGCCAGTTTTTGTGTTATGTCTCTTCCTCCCAATTTTAACAACTCTACAGTAACTTCATCTTCCCCCGGGGCTTTCTGATTCTTCATTTTCTTCAATGCATGTTCTACCTCATCAGGAAGAATATTGGGTATGTCGTATGTGTTGCTACTTTGCAATCCATCTTCCCCACTGCTGGCATCATTCCCCTGCTCCTTGTATAATTCTCTATAGTAGTCTTCTGCTATTTGAATTATGCCTTCTCTGCTGTTTATAAGTACACCCTCGCTATTCTTCAGTTTCAGTATCATTTGTCTTTCTGTATTACTGCTCATGGCTGCTGATTTAATTCCTTTGTTTTCCCTTAATGCTTGTTCTACTTTTCTTGCGTTAAATCTTCTTATGTCCTCTCTGAGTCTCTTTCTAATGGCTTTGCATAACTCAGTATACTCAATTTTCTCCCTGTCAGTGTTTTTCTTGCTTTTCATTTGTCGTCTTCGGTTCATCATGACAAGTGTTTCTTGACTAATTTTTTCTTCTTTGGATTTCTTTTTCCCTATAGGTTTCTTGGGCTTTATCACTTTCAAAAAGTTGTAATATTCCTCGTCGATATCTTGGTCCTCAGCAGTCTGCAGAAGCTCATACTTGTTCTTAAGTTCCAGTACATACTGCTTTTTCTCCTCTTCTGTTATCTCAAAGACCTTTGTATTATTTACTCGGGTCAGTTTTTTCCTTTCCTTTCCTACATCTATATCAAGTGTACATCTTACCATTCTGTGATCACTTCCAACATTTACCTTATTCAGGACAGTAACATCATTCACAATATATCTTCTGTTAGTGAGGATGAAGTCGATTTCATTAGTAGTTAATCCATTTGGACTCTTCCATGTCCACTTTCTGTTCACCCTTTTCTTGAAAAAAGTGTTCATTACTGACAATCCTTGAGATTCTGCAAATTCCACAAGTCTTTCACCTCTTTCATTTCTTTCACCAATTCCGAAATTTCCTATTGTTCCCCTTTCTGCGCTGTTTTGTCTTTTTCCAACCTTAGCATTGAAGTCTCCCATAATAATAGTGTAGTGGGTTTTCTGCTCATCTAGAAGACTCTCCATTTCTGTATACATTTCGTCAACCTCTTCATCATCATGGCTCGATGTTGGTGCATAAATCATTATAATCTTTAGCTTGTATCTCTTGTATCCCACAGTGATAACACGATCTCAACCTCCTTTATCCACTATTACCCTGGCATATTGCAATGCCTGTCTAAAATCCTATGCACCCACTGGGTAAAACGTTTACAGCTACCTGTCAGGAAACTGCGATCCCTCCTCTCGAGAGTGAAAATGCCGATTACCCCCCCCCACACCCACCCTTTACAGAACGGCTTGGTTTCCTGCCGTGACTGCAGTGGTTATTACATTGGGGAATCTAGCAGAAGACTCTGAGACCGAATCTCAGAGCATGAGTGGCAATCTGGTCTGCTGATTTGGAGCACTCAGAAGTCGCAGAGCATTACTGGTCATCCCAGCACAATCTCGACTCATGCTGGGACATCAGAGTCATCGACAACTCGTGAAATTACCACCAGCGATTGTGGCTAGAATCACTCCACATATCAGGTTGCCATGGTGCTTTTAACTGCATTAAAGGAGCATGTATCCATCCTATTATGGAGGTAGTTATCTGCCAGTGTGATGAACGTTGACACACCCCATGGCCATGCTTTGTTTGCCTCACATGACCACGACTGGGCATTTTGTTTTCGTACTAATGTATATTCAGCTGATGAAGGGTCTCCTTGACTTGAAACTTCTGTTTTGATTTGTTTTAATTTGTATGTTTTTGCTTTAGTTTACCTTATTACAACCTATTTGTTTTCCTTTTGTCCAGAGTAAACGGTAATTTTTAACTTTATCATGAATACTAAATTCCGAGGCCTTTTTAACCTAGAATTTATGCTATTTTAATTTTAAAAATTATTGATTCTGTTGAAAATAAACAAAATGTTATCCTTGTAAAATGTATAGATGACGCTAATGTGTGCATGAATATATCTGCTTATTACGTGTATAAATTGTTTTAAAAATTTTAAAAATAGGAATATATCACTAATAAATATCCAAATTTTAAATATTTTTTTTCAAATTTGGTATGCTGTGAAACATGCAGATTTGGAATATTATGCATGTTGCAAACTAATGATATTAAGAGTAGGGCTGAGGACTTTCTTAACAAGTACAGGGCAACGTTGGGAAAAAACCGCAGGTTAGGATTAAATTTGAAAGTGTCTGGAATTCTGCCCAGTCATAATAGGAGGAATTACGTGTTTGAGAATATTGTCAATCAATCAATTGGGCACTGGAGAGACTATTGAAGGCTCGTGGGGTAGAATTTTTCTCAGCATGGTCTGTGCTTGTTAACAGGAGAGACTGTTTCTACAGTGATGGGAAACACTTAAATAGAAGGAATGCAAGAATATTCACTGATACTATGGAAGCAGTGTTAGGTGGATTTGAAAACTGCCAGCTTGGAGGATAAACAGACTAATAGATTAACTAAAGCTGCAGGCAGAGGTGAAAATGATTCTTGCACTGGTTCTATTGTAACATTCGGCAGCCTGTAAAGCATGGTGTTGAGGATTTCCGGCCCTGCTATGGGTCATCATGTAACATTCTCGAATGGGGCACTTGCAGTTGATTCACAGAGGGGTCCAACCGCGAGGAAAGTGAACTAAAACAGCATTTTAAAATTTGCTATTTATGAAAAAAATTCTCATTAAATGTTTTGTTCAGTAAATGTAATTGTGTATTGTATTTAATAAAATTTTCGAATATTTTCTTTGAATTTTTTTGAATATGGCCACTGTACGGGAAAAGGTTGGACACCATTGCAGTAGAAGATGGGCCAGAGCCCATTGGGAATACACCTTGATCTGCTCACTCTTGACTAGCACGACTCCTCCGCATGTGGGATAAGTCAGATAGGTTTTACCAGGTACCACTAAGTTGTAGAATGCTTTAGCTCTCTTAATTCGCGCAGCAGGACTAATTGCCTGAAGGCCAGAAATGCAAAAAGTGTGCACAGAGTTAATTCTCTCCTAATCCGTTCACTATATGAAAATTTTCTTCACTCAATGGAAAGTATTTTAAATGTAACTTCCAAGGGGAAGTCAAAATAATTAGCTATAAAAGGACTTCGTTAAACAGAGGTCCGACTGAGTAATTTAGAATTATAAAAATGGTTATACAGTTTTATATAGAAATATCTTAACGATAGACAGTAAAAAATGTAGCCGACCGGGCTAGCCAGGTAGGTAAAGTGCCTGCCTGGTAACCCAAAGGTTGCGGGTTCGATTCCCGCCTCGGGCTTGGATCACAGTAAAATGCAAAAACTTTGGGAGGTGCATTATGGCCATAGAAGCTGATGCGCCAACAACTAACAAGGGGAAAAAAAAAAAAGTAAAAAATGCTAATTTAGTTAAATAATTTTAAGCTCATGTGAAAAAAATTTACGGAATATTGCAAATTTCGAAGTGCACTGCATTCAAATGTCACGTCACTGTTAATAAAGGGGCCAGTACGCAGTACCGTTGCATACCGTCTCAAAAAAAAGCACTAGATTCGATCCACCCCAAGTGCCTTTTTTCTTTATCTTCAATAATTTCTCTCTTTTTTTTTTTTTTTTTTTTTTTATGGTGTGAAACACCCTTAGAGTTACCTACCGAGTAAATCTGATCGGTCACAGAAGTGACGTGTTCTGCAGCTTCCACCAGGTGCTTCCCAAACATGCAAGTAAGGGATGTCTGTAGAGTGTTTTTTCTTTCATTATAATTGTATTTGAATTTGTTGTTTATAGATAAACAGTTCCTATATAGTACTCTACCACTAGTCTGTGCCAAGAACTCGCTAGTAGTGTGATTAGAGTATGTGATGCATTTTTCGTGACCAGTATGTTATATCAAGTTCTAACTTTTTAGAATTTTGAATGGTATGATATCACAATCATACTACCTGCAGTTGCATACTGTAGGAAGTATGATTGCAACAATACAACAATTTGTCTTGTGACTACAACAATTTCTTTTTTTGTCTTGCATTTTTGTTACATTTCATTGTTAAGTGCCATCAGTCAACACTGTTTTTCAGAGACATTTAGATATGTTGCAATCGCAAGTATATGTCTCTTACTTTAGTTATCATAAATCCATTGTATCTTTTCTTCCAGAAATTATCCAAATTTGTGAATGATCAATAAGATATTTACAATACAAAAGCTCTTTTATTTCTTAATCAATATGTATGAATCAAAATACTTAAAAGAAACGTGAAGGATGTTTCACATAAAACCATCTACTGTGCGTGCTTGGCACACATGCCACTTTCTTTTTTTTCTTTTTTTTTCTTCTCCTTTCAGCTATCATAAAATCATTTAGCTCTCCCACAAGAGTGTAAAACTTATGGTGTCCCCTTCCCTAAAGAATTCCTCATGTGCAAATGTAAATGCAAAATACCTATTCAATTTTTCACCAACCTGAGTGGGCTATCAACGGTTAACTCATTGACATCAAGTTGCCCAATGTGATCCTTCCTTCTGCTGTTTATATAAGTATAGAAGTCTCTGCTGCTAATCTTTGCATTCTTTTCTAGAGACACCTCATAATTTGCCTTAGCTTGCTTAATCTCTTTTGTGACTAATTTATATATACCATAGGGTTCTGATTCCCTGATAATTTATATGCATAAATGGCACAGAACTATTCACTGAACTTACATACAAAAACAAAGTAATACAAGAAAGATAGGAATTATTTCTGTGCACTATGCACATCCCTGTACTTCAGGAGGCAACACATTCGTAATAAAAGCGAAGTGAGTTAAATTTCAAGTTTTTGGGTCACACACAAAACATGCAAGTGAGGGATATCTGTAGAGTTTTTTTTTTTTTTTTTTCTTTGATTATAATTGTATTTGAATTTGTTGTTTATAGATTAAACAGCTCCTATATAGTACTCTAAAATCCTATTACAACAAATTACATGGAATGCACAAATTTCGTTGTACTATTATTTTGATTCAGCATAAAATAGATTTTAATATATAGAAATCATTATTTCACTTTATTTTACCTAAATGTAAAATGAATACTTAATAGGCAAATTGATGAAATACCTATTCTATAAAAATAAAAATATCTTATTCAGAGTATCATTTTTGAAGTATATTTTATTTATAAGAAATACTGTGAAATAGATACAGTTTATCTCTGCTTTTCATGTATTAATGCACAACTTTTGTTTTTAATGTTTAAATACAAAAATTCAGCTTTAGTGCAATTAAAAATATGTATGTTCAAGTACATTAAGCTGAATTCAATTACTCATTTTAAAACTTTTTTTTTACTGATTGAGTAGCCACTTACTGAAATGTGTCAAGAACAAAATACTCGAAATAATGAAAAAATTAGGCCCCCTTTCTTTATTGTACCTATCCATACCTGTTTTTTGTATGTTTTCTTTGATTTGATTTTTTTTTTGTTTAAAGAGAGAGAGAGAGAGAGTTTCATATCAATATCCACATTCATCACCACATGTCATACAATTTTTAGCTGTAATTGCTTGCTTGTTTGTTTGTTTGTTATTTGGTTTTTAGGAGCATTAGCAACTAAGGCCATATTGCTCCGGGGATATGCAGTGGTCATGGGCTTGAACCCCAGTCTAATCAAGAAGTGTGTGCTACGCACTGCTGCTCCTGCCCACCTGGCTATGGAGGCACCAGCTGTAATTGCATATGTATGGTGTATGCACCTATTCAGTGGTGCATTATACCTTCGTGGGGGCCCAAGGCAAAATGAAATTTGGGGTGCCCCATCTAAAGAAAAAAACTAATAAAGAACATTTTTGATTTCTTTTTATTTGACAACAAAACAAATTATATGACATGATAACTAAATATAAAATTTCATCAAAATCGGTAAAACCGTTTTAGAAAAAACATAATTTTCAAGTAAAGTTCATTGACCTTGGCAAGTAGAAAGTTCGGTTTCTGATAAAAAAAAAAAAAAAAAAATCACATAAAATATTAATAAAAAAACAGCAAATTTTTGAAACAGTGATTTCAGGTCCCTAGGCAGATGTCTTTTTTGCCTATAGGATAACATGCCACATGTCTTTATGTTTGTCCATCTGCATGTAACAGAGGGACTCCCAGTTGACAGATTTCCTTGAATATATTTGGGCATTTTAAAAATATTTGTTGAAAAATTCCAAATTTCATTAAAATCACATTAGTTGAAATCCAGCAATTAATATATTTTTTCTTTTTTATGGAACAAAGAAATTCATAGATTAAATTTAGTTTTAATGAAGTATCATTAGCATTAGACTGTTGGCCCACACTTCGCATGTATTGTTATGTAAGACTCGTGAACATGTTGCTTGTGAAGATATATATGTGTATAGAAGAAAAGAGATGTATGGGAAAAGAGTAATAAATATTATACAGTTGTAATTAAACTGAATGAATAAGTTGAGAAAACATAAAACTGTAGTTTTATTAACTGTTCTATGAGAATATAATCTTAATAATTAATTAGCATTAGCATTGGCATATAATGCAAGAAAGAAACCATATATAGGTTCATCAGCCAAAAAAAAACTTCCCATTTCACTGATCCATTTGTTCCAAATGTTTGTCTAGTTCTGCTTTGAATTTATTTAAGCTATCAACTTCCGCAACAACAGATGGAAGTTTGTTCCAGCAATCAACTACCCGCCAGCTAAAGGCAAATTTCCACACATCTATTCTACAATTGTCTTTCCTCAATTTCAATTTATATCCCCTCAGGTGAATAATCTAAGCAAGAGGAAGAATCCCATCAGCATTGAGCTTGCTCAAACGATTCCAGGCATTATACATCTCAATTAGATCACCTCACAGGTGCCTAGTCTCCAGGTCTGCAATTTGCAGAACATAAGCCTTTCTTAGAAACAGCAACCCTTTGTTCCACTCACCAATCTTGTTGCCCTTCTCCATACTCATTCCAGCAGCTCTACATCCTTCCTAAAATGAGCCATCCAGACCTGTATGCAGTACTCAAGGTGTGGCCTGACCATTACCCTGTACAATGGGAACAGTCACCTCCTTTTCCCTGCTAGCAAAATTCCTGTTTATCATTGACAAGACACCATGAACTACTCTTGCAGCCCGTCTGCACTGCTGCACGAAAACTTCATACCTCACTGCAAAATTACTTCTTCCCCCTCAGATCCTTTTCATTCTCCACTACCCTGAGTGTTTTACCACCCAGTTGGTACATTTCTCTGGGCTTACTGCTAACCATATGCAGTACTTTGCATTTGTCAATGTAAAACTTCAGTCACCACCTCTTAGACCATCTGCTCAACTTTTCTAGATTCTTGTTGCAGTAGCATACTGTCATTATTGTCATTAACAACTCTGCCAACCTTTGTGTCGTCTGCAAACTTGGACATTAAGCCTGATATACCATTTTCAGTATCATTTCTAAATACAGAAAACAACAATGGACCCAACACTGAACCGCGAGCGACTTCACTAATAACAGTAGTCCTCGAAGAGCAGTGTCCATTAATTACCACTCTCCGTCTTCTCCCACTCAAATATCCTTTTATCCATTGTAGCAACTTGCCCTTAATGCAGTGGTTTTCAACGGGGTGTCACGTAATTTGAGTTTAAGTTACTTAAACTTATTTATTTATTTTTTTTAATTTATATGTTTATTTCATTATAAAAAGGTGTACAGTATCTTTTTAATTTTGTGGTGATCTATAATTGATGTTTACTTAGTCCCTCTATATAAAGAATAAAATTATGTACTGTATATATATAATTTGTATTATGAAATGTAATTTTTATAATTATATTGTTATAATAAATATGGCCGCCTCCGTAGCCAGGTGGGAAGGAGCAACAGTGCGTAGCACACGCTTCTTGATTAGACCGGGGTTCGAGCCCGTCACCACCAAATATGGAGCATGTGGAAAGGTCAGGGAATGACCACCACATATCCTGGAGCAGTATGGCCTTAGTTGCTAATGCTCCTAAAAACCAAACAACAACATAATAAATATCGCATAACATTTATTTTCTTAATAGTGTGTGTGTGTGTGTACACAGAGTCAGATCTTACAGGCAGAAAATTGAGTATGGGTGCGGCAATATATAATAAATTATATAGGGGTGCTGTTATTAAAAAAAGTTTGAAAACCACTGCCTTAATGCCATACTGCTCCAATTTGTACAGTAGTCTTCCATGTATCAAAATCTTTCCTAAAATCCAAGTATATGATATCATAATTTTTTTACATCCAGTTCCTTTGTGACCATGTCATAGTATCCAATCAAATTTTTCAGGACAAGACTTCTCCTTAACAAACCCATGCTGTGTCAGAACTATAACTGCAGTCTTATCTAGATGATCCTGCATCGATTCTTTAACCAGTGACTCCATTATTTTACTCGGAAAAGAAGTTAAACTAACTGGTCTGTAATTACTCTTTGATCCCCCTTTGTGAATAGGGAACACATTTACACATCTCCAGTATATGGGGTCCTCCCCTGAGTCCAAGGAAGCTTTCAGAATTATGGCTGAGGGTTTGGTTACTTGCTTTGCTGCCTCCTTTAATATAACTGTATAGATCCCATCTACACCAGGTGCCTCATGTTCAATTTCAACAATTTCTCCTCCATTTTGCTCTCAGTTATTAAAAAATCATTTAGTTCCCTGCTAGAGTTTGATAAGCTTCTGGACTACACTTCACTACAGACTTCCTCATGTGTGAATGTAGATGCAAAATACTCATTCACTTTGTCAGCTACTTCAGCAAGTTCATCAACAATTGAACCTTCAACATCAAGTGGACCCATCTGATTCATCACCTTCATTCTAGATTTACATAATTAAAGAAGTCTTTGCTGTTTTTCTTTGCGTCCTTTGCCAAAGATTTCTCATAATCTGCTTTCACTTGGCTAACCTCTTTCGTGACTTGATTACATTCTAGCTTATGTCTACCATATTCTTCTGTCTCACCTGATAATTTTTATGCATCCCTTTCATTTTTCTTCTCTGCCACAAGTCTCATTAGTTCATCTGCCATCCATTTAGTCCTAAATCTTGTACAGCATTTCTTAGTTGATATGAATAGCCTAGTAGCTTTCAAGATTACTTCCAAGGATGCTTCTCATTTTGAATTTGCTGTTGGTAACATCATCAGTTGGTCCTACCGTATAGAATTTAAATACTGTCTCAGACCACTGTAGTCACCTTTGCGAAAACAAAACCCTTCCCTTTACCCCCGATGGTAGTTACATCTTTAAGTAAATCCCACATGAGCACACTGTGATCACTGCTGATAATCAGATCAAGAGTATTACTCCCTCTAGTTGCCTCTTGAACATGCTGCTGTAGAAAACAGTCATCCAATAAATCCACAAAAGCCTTTCTAGTGTGAGAGTGACCAATCCACAAGTTCCAGTCAATGTCTGGGAAATTAAAATCCCCCATTATAAGACAATCTCATTTACTGGACCACTCTGTTTCACTGTACAGTTGTTAATTATACTCATCAGATGCATTAGGCCTATAACACACCCCTACTCTCAATTTTGCTTTCCAGTGCTTATGTCACGCCAAACTGACTCAACGTTACAATGTCCACCCGTGTCAGCTGGATGCATTTCCTTAGTTTTTATGAGTTTCTTAACTAACAGCATAACACCTCCCTTCCTATCTTGTCTGTCCTTTGTGTACACACCGTATTCCCCGAATTCCAATTTTGCATTCCTTATATCTGTGCGACACCACGTCACTGATATCCCAATGATATATGCCTTTGATGTTTTGATCAGTGCCTCAAATTCATCATATTTATTTACTAAATTCTTAGCATTTGTGTGCATGCAAGTATACATGCACTTGTTCTTACTCTTATTTATCCTAACACAGCCCATGTATTTACTTGTTTCATAACTCCCAGTTGTCCTGTAAACCCCCAGCACCTTGCTTTCCAGGCTGCTGCTCATTCCATTAGAAGCAGTGTAAGAATCACTTTCACTGATGCCTGCAGCTACTATTAATCTTTTAGTTTGTGAATCCCCCCCCCCAAAAAAAGCTAACAGTTTTCCGATCCACCTAACACTGCCTCGATAGCATCAGAAAATATTCTTGCACCCTTTCTATTTATGTGTATCTCATCTCTGTAGAAGCAGTGTTTCCTGATAACAAGCACAGACCATGCTGAAAAAAATTGTACCCCATTTGTCTTGCACAATCTCTCCAGTGCCAAATTGATTGATAAAGCTCTCATCATATACTCCCTCCCATCATGTCTGGGCAGACACTTTCAGATTTAACCCTCACTCGCAACTTTTTCTCAGCATTGACCTGTACTTGCTAAGTAAGTTTGCAGATCTCCTACTTGTAATGTTATTAGTGCCAATGTGTACAACAATATCATCCTTTGTGCTCTTAAAAGATGACATCTGCTCTAGAACGTCAACTTTTGCCACTGGAAGACATACCCTGGTTCTATTCCACCTGTACCTTTTGCATAATATATTTCCCATTTCCTGTCAATAGTCACTGACAATAACTAGCTCCTGTGGGACCAGTGAAATCTGCCCTGAAGATTTGCAGCTGTGTTGCCTGATGCACAGGAGTGAGCTCTGGCATTGAGTTGGACAGCTGAGAGCTTGATGGGGCTGCCATTTTAATTTCTTGATGGCATCTACCTTACTCTTGCAACTCTAAATTGATAAGGATATAGCTATATTTACTTTTGACTTCTCTTAATTACAGATAAAGGGGAGAATTTTAAAAATATATATTTCATAAATGGCAGTCATGAATGTAGTAGTATGTGGCTGTTGTGAACATATGGAAAATGACTTAGTCTGTAATATTTGTTACTTTGTCACTAAATCATGATTTTTATAAAAAATGAAGTGCTTCAGAAAAATGCTGAAATTTATATATGTATCACTGTGTGATAACTAAATTTTGCAATTTGCATTCACAAAATTAAAAAAAAAAAAAAAAGTTTTAGAATCTTATAAATTGTTGCATTATAAACAGCTGGAGATTTTTACTTTAAATCCTGAAACAGTTTAGTACTTAGTGCATTTTAAATTGGCTTTTTTGCACCGGGTATGAACATAATCTACACATAAAAAAAAAAGGCTCCCCAGTTCATGTTTTATGTTTTGCTTGCAATTTTTCCTCCACTTTTCTCTAAGTTATCACAAAATCATTTAGCTCCCTGTTCAAGAAGGGGATGGCAGAAGTTCAAACTTCTGCCACCTCTCCTTATACAATTTCTTAGTGACCTGAGCTGGATTATCAACTGTTAAACCATATAAAGTGGACCAGTGTGATTCATCTTTTGCCAAAGGCCTCTCGTAACCTGCTTTAGCATGCCTAACCTTTTTTTACTGGATTGCAGATTAGTTTCTATGTACCATAGGTGCCTGTATCACCTGATAATGTATACATAACCCATGCATTTTTCTTGTTTGTTGTGAGTCTCGTTAATTCATCTGACATCCATTTTGGTCTGAGCCTTGAAGAGCCTATTTGCGTATATTATTACTTACCTGAAAGCTTCCCATTTAGAATTTGCTGTTGGTAACATCATCAGTTGGTCCCGTTGCATAGAATTTAAAAACTGTCTGAGACTGTATATATCCCACATCGTAATATTATGATAACTGCTATCTAGCAGTTCCTTTATCTAAATATTCTTAATGCATGTTGAGTCAGTGCTGATAATCAGATTAAGAGTATTACTTTCTCTTGTTGCCTCTATAACATGCTGCTGCCATAGGAAACAGTTGTCTAGTACATCTGGAAAATTTCTGCCACTGTGTGAATGACACTCTCAAATTCCAGTCAATATCTGGAAAGTTAAAACCCCACATTATATGACATTCTGCTTCAGAAAATAAAAAATTACTCAACATTGTGCTGTCCACCCATATCATCTGTGTGCACTGCCTTCAGTATTATGTGCTTCTTAACCAAGAGCATTATCCCATCCTCCTACTGTCCTTCCTGTAATTTGTACATTTCATAGACAAAACTTTACTCACATGAATGGCTTTACAGAGATCTGTATGCAACACAGGTTGCATGGTGGAGTAGAACATATGTTCCAGAGTGCCTTACCCTATACATACATATTCATCTTGTATGCAGCATATTCAAATTCTGTATTCTTTGTGTGAGTGTACTATGTCTCTAGTATATCTGCACGTGATGACTTAACTGACATATACATCAAATATAGTCTACATGAATATATGGAATTTACCATTGTTTTTTGCACTATTTAAACACACAAATGAGGCTTGCCCATCAGACCAATAGCAAGCAGCAAAAGACATCCAGAACAAAAATTGGCTAAATTGTCGGCTCTCCAACTATCTTGAAAAGAACCCATTTTGTACTGTAAACTCCCATTATAACACCCCTGCTTTTAATGCATATGTGTTATAATGGCTCCATGGTCACTCTTACAAAGTGCTATGCATTTTTAACATATGTAGTAGGGGTGGTATACTCATAGCATGGCTCAGGTCAGGCCTCCTGATTTGGGAAAAATAACATGAAAATTATATTGATTGATTTAAAAAATATCAAAAATGAAAATAAACATATACAGTTTTAATTCCACTTTTATTGTTAAAAATTACAATCTGGTTTCAAGGTGGGAAACCTATGGTTCCTATTTACCACCCGTTAGTATTACTTTAATGCAGGTAAGTAGGGGTGATAATGAGCTCCTTTTGTCATTATAGAATGGATGTCACAAAGTGCTAGTGATTGATCCCTGGCATAAATTCTAAATGGACAAACATTTGTTTATTAGCCCATATTAAATTAATCTTATGAACAAAGTTGTTTTAGTTTTTTTTTTTATTATTATTATTATTATTTACAGAAAGGTAGCTACCAGATTCTTAAATGTAGTCTGCACTGTCTTCCCCTCATATTCACTTTGGCTTGAGTAGCTACTGGATCCACTGGTGTCAAGTGATGAATTTCCAACATAACATGTGGTACATTGCAGGAAAAGCTTGCCCACCACTATTCTATAGTGTTGTGGAGATGAGGGAAACCTCCTGGTGCCATTTGACACTAAACACGCTCTACACTCTGTTCTATACTGTTCCCTCTTAAAATGTTTTCCCACATCAGTTTTTTAAAGGTCCGAAGGAGGAATAAAGTAGAAGAATAAATTTTTCGTCCTGATAAAGGGATTGCAGAGAATAAATTCTAGAATTCATTTATGCTGCAGTTTATTTATTTCATTAAATTAAAGAAGCTATGAAGATAAAAAAAAAAGGCCAGTTTTTAAATTTCGTTGTTTTTTTTTTTGTTGTTTTTATTCTTTTTTTAATAGAATGCAAAAAAAAAACATTTTAAAAGTGCCAAAAAGGCAAGCATAGTACATCAAGTGTGCAGCTGTTCAACTTTAATATTAACCATTGCTTCATAAAAAAAAAGTGAAAAATTAATATTATCTTTATTTTTAGTTTATGAAAACCTGAAACACGACAGGTATTAGAACCTGTAGTACTTAGTATTGTGCTTGGGTTGGAAGTTGAGAAGAGGAAAGAAGATATTTGTTGACATTATACTTGAACTTCTGTTGACTGTAATTTTCAGGAAATACGTATGAAGGAAGGTTGTTCCAGAAAGTGGCAGTTGAATGAATAAATGAAGAAGATGAAAAGTTGGTTCTGTGAGTTTGAAGTTGGACAGTAAATGGATGTTGGCTGGTGGCAGCACGTATTCAGACTGTTTTGAAAGAGAGAGAGAGAGAGAGAGAGATCGGGAATTATAGAAGCCAATTCAGAAGAAAAGTGCCCATGGAAGTATCTGTAGAAAAGGCATGCAGCAGAAACAGTACTGTCTATGAGACAGTGAGTGGAGAGACTGTTACAGATGTCATTAATTAACCTAATTGACCTCTTCTGAAAGGAATCTAGAAGCCTGAGAGAGGTTTTGGGGTACCGCCCCAGATGCGGGAACAATATTCCATGGTAGGGCGGATTTGCAGTTTGTACAGAGTGAACAGCTGTTTGGAAGAAAAGTAATGCTGAGAGCGAAAGAGAAAACCAAGTTTTTTAGATGCAGAAGAAGCAATATTTGTAATGTGCTTGTGCCAAGAGAGATTAGAAGTCAGGGTAATCCCCAAAAGAGATACAGTCGGTCCTCGTATAACACGTATTTACATTACACGAATTCGATCATACACGATTTATAAATAGGGGAACGATATCTTATATAACACGAACTGAATTCGCTTATGCACGATTCGCCTTTGTGTTTACAAGAAATGGCAATCACCCCAACCGAACGCAACACGATAGGAATGAAGAGAAGATTCTGAAAATGTATTTATGTTTTTTATATCAGTGAAGGGGAAACACATTTCACCATAATAACGTAAAAACCAACACAATTCCAGCTATCGGTATAAGCGCAAATGCAATTAGATCGAGTTTACTACCAGTTTATAACATATTCCACTAGCAGAAACGCAACTGGAAATTGTTTTATGGTAGTAACCCCCAGAAATGTGCTTTAGTAAAATGTGGGGTGTTAATAGTGTATCTCGGCCTTTACGGTGTTGTTTATTCAGTTGCTACACGGGCGCAGCTTTGTTTATGTGTATCAAGCGTGCCTCCTCGTTTTGTAATTGTGCTTTATTCCCTAAAAATTAGTAAAATACTTAAAAGGTGTGAAAAGGAAGCGTCCTGGCGAAGACACTGCAGATTCAGAGAGAAAAAAAAAAAAAAAAAAAGCAATATCGATAAACAGAGGCGGACTGGGTCAAAAATTCTTACCCGGGAAAATTTATAGTAGCCTCATACTACGGTTTATGGCCAGAATCACACCGGCCTCCGGCCCACCGGGATTTCCCGGGTAAGGCTTATGGCCAGTCCGCCTCTGTCGATAGAGAAAAAAATATGAAATTGTGAAACGCTTTGAGCAAAATGAAAGACCATGTGATATTGCACGTGCTACAGACCGAAATGAGGCAACGCCGAGAATTAGAAAGAATGCAGAGAAAATAAAAACAACTTTCATAGCAGGAACAACACAAAGTGTAATTAAAATCCATTAGATTAAGACACAAAGAATTGGAAGAGATGGAACGGCTGTCATTGTTTGGATAGAAAATCAAACAAAAAACAAGTTTGCTTACGATAGAAGCAAAAGCATTAGCAATATTTTATTACGTAATAGTCGTAATAAAATACGTAAGCATTTTATTACGACTATTTTATTTAATATAATAATTTTTGTACTATTTTATTAATAAATCTTTATTATTTAAATAAAAATAATAAAAAATAAATATTTTTTATTATTTATTTATATCAGGCAAAATATATCATTTTGTCATATATCATATATCATTTAGGCAAAATATATCATTTTGCCTAAAAATTGGAGTGTCACCAAAGATAAGCATAGGAGCAGAAGAATTCTTTTTGCGAGATATAAGACAAGACCGAGTTTTAGAAGGGTTGAAATGAACTAAGCGGTTTTTGCCCCACTGGAGAATTACCTGGAGATCGGCATTTAAAGAATTGCTATTGGATATTCGAGAAGTTGAAGCTGATTGAGTAGGGCAAAGTTTCTCAAACTGGAAAGTGGAATGTAATGTGCTATCTTTGGCAAAGCTATGGATAGGATTTTCAGGTCAGTGGTGGTATTGCACCGGTTGATGAGAGTCATCTACTACCTTGTATTGCCTGGTGACACAGAGAGGCAGCATTCCTCCATGTGGTGTGGCCGCCACACCTTGATCCCTGCTTATGTTGGTTCACACCTGGGTGGTCACCCACCATTGTGAAGGTGTAAGCAGAGGATTTGGCCGTCACAGACCGTCCAGACTTCGCTGAAATTGGATCCACTTGACTTGAGTGTTACCCGAATATCAGTTCCATCAGCGTTTTAGACTCCCAGGTAGCAAGTACAGCTTGTATGGCATATCTGAGAGAATGTTTGCGACAACCCCAAGGACCAAATCCACTAATATCTACTAAAATATTGACAAAATATTATTAATAGCTTCCAAAAAGGCTGTCCTGTTTATAGTGTTCTATTAAAGCTAGTCCCCTTAAAGCACGAGGCGTTTACATAGTAAACACCTCGTGCTTTAAGGGGACTAGCTTTAATAGAACATGTTTGATAGACATTCTGCATTCCATGTTTTCCATAATTCTCACTGTTAATGTTGTAAAGAAATCCATTCACTATACATCACACAGTTTTGAAAGAATGAATTGAATATGACATTTTCAGTATGCGTGAAGGTGTCACATTGAGGATCATCAAATACTCTTAACAAATTGTTTGACCAATCCCAGATTTATAGAATAGAGGAGGCTAGAATTCCTTTCTTACAATTAAGGGATTGTATACTTCATTTGTGTACACTGAGCTACAACCGAAAATTCTGTGAGAGAATTCCCTTCTCCTTATAGTGCCAATGTACCGCCCTGAATTTCCAGAGGCATAGTAAGGGATATTAGTAAAATCACCTTGGAAACTCCACGATCTTGACGTCCTCACAGACATCCTGCTTACACTGGCCATACTTGATCTTCTCTTACACATGCTTCACATATTTGTAGTGTTCTTTAATGTGAATAGAGGTTCAGTAGGAAGCAGTGGGTGTATTTCCATTATGGAGCAACACAGCTTTCAAACCTCTTCATGAATGCTGTGAAATGTTGCTGCTACTCTAGATTATAACTAATACCATAGGTATCAGTCGAAGCCTAACTGTAGCACAGGGATTCTGTAAAAATGTGCATAAGTGACATGTCTTTTTTTTTCTGTATGTGGAAGTTTTCAGTAGCTTCCACTCTTTTAAACAAGGTGTCAGAAGCACTCATTAGATTTGATTAGACCTTAGTCCTTCATTGAGTCATACAATTCTTTCTGATTAGGGAAATGTTGTGATTTACTTGAATAGGTTTCTCAGGTGTAATCTCATTTATCTTGTTCATCAGATTTATCATCCAGTTCTGATGACTCTTCCATGGATGGTAGATTGGAAATCAGCACATTTTTGTTTGTGTAGCTCTGGAACAATAGAGGATAGTATGTTGGAGTACACAACAGCTTGATCCTCAGACTATTTAAACTTTTATATAATCCTCATATAGTAGTAGCAGATATTGCAATGGTTTGTAAGATCTCTCCATATTTGAGGTAGAGAAAAAAATATACACTTATGACTTCCATAAAACCATCCCTGTAGTGTTGACCTACAACTACACACAGAAGTTAAATAGCCAAAACTTGGCTTAATCCCCCATAGGCTTTCTAAAAAGCTATGGGTTATTTCATAGGCTTCACATGAACTTCAAAACTAGGTACCACCATTAATTTTATACTTTGCCTGTTTTGGACTTTCACATGCATAGCAGAACTAATCTGGAGATAACTTGTCACCTTTGTTTGGCAGCCTTAGCAAACTGCTAAAAAAAGTATTACAGGCTTTTATATATCACAGGATTGGTATATATTTATGTCCCAGGTTCCCAGACTTTTATACCTTGTGCCCCCCCCCCTCCTTAAAATAATTCATAAATTTCACCCATTCCCTTCCAGAACAAGTGCAAATAAATAGCTTTGACATAAAAATTTAGCCACAAGTATGCATGATTTTATAAATTAATATATGCTTGAATACATTTGATCTCAGACTGAAATAAAATACCCTTTGTACTTGTATTAATTAAATATGGTTTGTCCATATTTTGTTAAAAAGTGCTTCAAAAAACAGTATGTAATTTTCCCCCTTCCCAAAAGAAACAAGTGTGCCCCTTGGGGGGGGGGCACATCCTATATTTTGGGAACCTCTAGTTTATTTAATATATATATATATTCCTAAAACCCGAAAGCTTCAATTGCTGCCAAAATATTGATAGAGAAAAACTGACACAATTGGATTCAGCACACAGAATACATATAAGAAAACAGTTAAATATAAACTTTTTTTTTTACATAGCATCTATTTAATTAATTCACTTGATTTAATTTTGCAGTATACTTCATTACTATAAATTGAGTGACAGCATATATGCAGTGCCATATTAAATAACTTAGAGTTATAGTTACTGTAATAATTTTATTTGGCTTTTTTGATAAACAGTGGTTGCTTTATTAGATAAATCTACCTATTAATGAGTAGGATCCTCTTGAGCCCTCAGATCAGCCTTGTTTTGTTGACATGAAGTCCATGTTAATTTGGTTGCTTTCCACTATTTTCTGAAACAAATAGTGGAAAAAAATAGTTATCAGAAACTATTTTCAGATAACTTGTGAGATCTGGTTGTTGCTCCTTTGGTATCAAAGGAAATGATGTGCACCATGAAAAACTTTCCATATTTGATTTTGCACTTCTGCCACCAGCTTCCATTTTTGAGCCATAGCAGGATGGGTCCTTGGACTTGCTGTATTTGACATATTCTGATCCTGCCATCAGTGTGAAATAGCATAAACTGAGGTTGATCAGACCAGGTCATGTTTTTCTAATCCTCCACTGCCTGATGCTAGTATTCCTGATTCCAACAACTGAACCACTACTTGACAGTAGTAGTTCAGTCATTGACTGTGATATCCCATGGCAAGGTGGTGCATTATGAAATGTCTCTTTGATTACCACGGTTGTACTGGGTTGTTATTTGATTGACTGTAGCCTTTCTGTTCCCGTGCACAGTTCTTGTCAGCCTCCACTGGTCTCTCACGTCAGTGAGAGACCAGTGGAGGCTGACAAGATTTCTGGCTACTGGAATGACTCTTGGCTAGATGTTATTTGATTATTATTATTTTGAAAATCCAAGTGCAAAAGGTATTAGAACCTATAGTACTTTGGGGATTGAGACGATGAAAGAAGATATTTGTTAACATTAGACTTAAATTTCTGATATTAATATTGGGTCTGTCTTGATACATCTGAGGCAGTTGTATGTGAAACAACAGCATGTAGTTCCTGAGATATTCATGATGACATCAGTTACTATACCATGTTTATACTCACTTAACTCTTTTGACTTGCCCATTCTCACAGTCATTTGCACATATGACATCCCTTTATCTGCTCATCTACTTTATATTGCATGGTACGAACATGTGATGCTTTTACCAGAGGCATGCTCCATTTCATGAAAAAGGTAGGTATACCTAATAAAGCAGCCAATAAGTGTATAGGCTGTTTAAGCATTGCATAAACAGTTGTTCCCCCCTGTTACTTTCCATGTACAGAATGGTGTTGAATGCTAAACTAGCTTTTATGCATTTCTTATATGTTTCTTTATCATTAAAAAGCAGATTTTTTAAGAAGAGAAGATCCAGATCTTTCTTTCAGTTCAGATGGTGATCAAGTGGATGATTCAGATTCAGATCCAGCATGGACACCTAGGGTAAATAATTTCTAATTTAGTCTATTTTCTATAACATTATCTGTAATAGTTTTTTCTCTTTTCATTTTATAACAGCTAGAAAATATATCTACATTTGGAAGTATAATAATGTTACCAAAATTGAAAATTTAAGATAAACAGTGCTTACTTGGATGAAATGGAATGGGACCACTCATTTAATTTAAAAAGGAATACAAAGACTAATACAAAGAATAAAAATACACGGGTAATAATTCTGTAAAGGTCATTTGTAAATTTTGCGACTAGAAGTATTTTTTAACAGTTTTCAAAACTGGAGTTGTCCCAACAAGGAGGTACTCAGAGAACCAGTGTTGAGGCGGCAGTGGGGATGCGCCTGTATGGAACCTTGTACGGCCCTCACCTGCTAGTCGCTTCTCCAGGAAGAAGTCTGAGTCACTTCTCCCACCATTGTCATTCACAACAACTGGAAAGACTCAAAGAATAGACAAACGTTTTTGTTAGTTCCTCAATTTAGGCCAAGCCGGGGTACTAGAAACTTTTTTTCAGTTACCATAAAGCTCTCTATTTGAGATACTACATTAACAACCATTCGTGACTACAGACCCTTCATCCTGAGTGCCTGGCACTCAGTAGTTGACTGATTTATTAATCATTGATTAACTGTTAATGTGGGAATGTTATTTTTAAGGGTTGCCTGTCAGATTACTTGCCACTATTGCTGGGTTAAGAGCCAAAACTGTGTGACACCTCTAGATATTTGCATATACAGCCACATGGCTCTGATTGTACTTTCTGTCTGAAAATATAGCCAGACCATTAAAATATGGCAACATGAATTTGTCTGGATCTTAAAAAAGTGTAATGTATTGTACATAGTACTAAATATTAGAAGATGAAATGCACAAGGCATAATTTCTTATGGGTTTAGTTAATTAACTATATAATATTGGTTTATGAGTAAACTATGGTGTAGCTACACCTATAGTATTAGTAGTAGTAAGCAGTGCAACAAACCTAAGCTTATGAAGCATCAGCCAAAAAAACATAACTTCCCACATCATCTATCCATCCCTTCAAATAATCTTCAAACTAGGGTTTCTTCCTGAGAAAAAATCCTAACCTTAAAATTCTCGATTCCTGGGAAAAGCAAAAACATTTCCCGAGAAATTGAGATATATATTATTATTATTTTTTTTTTCTTTTTTTTTTTTTTGTAATACACAGACTGCTATGTAGTTTATTTTAAAATGCTTAATTTTTATTTAAATATAGTTGCAAATAACCACTTCATTAGAAAGTGAGAGATTTTTAACACCGATAAAAAAATTCCTTCACATGAATTAAAGCTCTCTTATCTATGGTAGGACAGATATCCAAAAATCGCCAAAGATATATTAAACTGCTTAAAACCACCAGTGCCACTCGCAGTTGAAGCACTAAGTAATCATAATGCAAATCTACTAACAAGCGAAGGAAATTTTAGATTCCTCTTTCATAATATGGAAAATCAAAATTCTATTTTAAGTAATAAGCTTTTAAAGGATTGGCTTTTAAAAGCTAATCCAATTAAAGGATTAAACAGCAGCTTTTGAAATGTAGAGATAGTCTTTAAGTGTCCTTTATCAGATATTTAAGCAATCCAAATAGGGTTATACTCCAGATTATGCGTACACCTCCGGAGGAAGTGGTTTCTTTTGCTTGAATCCATCCCGAATTACTGGCATAAACTATCCCAACATGTTTTCACTAGCCAAAAGTGAAAGTCAATTAAAAAAACCCACACTTCTTTTGCTTGAATCTGTCCCAAATTTGGCCATGCCTGCAACGCAGTGACCAGGTGTACCCATAATCTAGAGTTCAGCCCCAAATAGTTGAAAAGAGGTTAATAATTTTTTTTTTTTTTTTGCTATGGCAAATGAAAATGAAATTATGCAATCTGTGAAATTGATAATGGAACGAATTTTCAAAGAAAAGTGTGCTTCAATAGAAGAGTTGAAAGAGAAAATAATACAAACAAAGAAATGGAAAATTCAGAACCTGGAGAATTAAAAGCAGATCTAAAAACAGAGTTAGCGAGAGATATATCCATTTCAACGGCAAAAGCAGAGCCAATCCAATCAAATAAGGTATTTTCATCGTTAAGAAGTGTGATGAATTTATATGAAGCAATATGTACACTAACACCGAATCTAAAAATTTTATTAGGTGCACTTCTAACGATTAGACCTGCTTAAACCCAAAATGAAAGAAATTTTTCTACTTCAGGCTTATTAATAACTAAGCAAAGATCCAAGCTTTCTGACCAAGTAGTTAATGCACTGTGTTTTTTAAAATTTCATTTTAAAAATTGTAAATGTTAAATGCTATTATTAGTTTCTTATTATTTGTTTTGCTTCATTATTAGTGTTTACTTAGGATTTCTTTTATGCTAATCTTAAACTTAAGTGTTTTAGAATAAATGTATAAAATAATGTTGCCTATTTGTATGCTTTATCAATGTAATAAAAGTTTCTGTTTACATTCTTCAAACAATAGTCGAATTTTTTAATATCTAATTCTCCTTAAATTTTAAGTTTTTTACTTATACAGTGAAACTTCCCTTTAACGGACAGCCATGGGGAACGAAAATGTGTCCGTTAGAGAGAACTGTCCGCTAAAAAGAAGTCCGAGGGAGAAAAAAAAAAAGAAAGAAAGAAAAATCGTTAAACGTTTAATGTAAAATCAAATTAAAATATATACAGATTTTGAACAATATTTTTGTAAATAATATACAATTACATACACAAGAGATAAAGAAAAATCGTTAAACGTTTAATGTAAAATTAAATTATATACAGATTTTTCACAATATTTTTGTAAATAATATACATACAATTGTGCTATGCATATTATGACTTTATCGTATGAAAAATACATACAGTAATCACTTATTTTCTTCTGCACCTTCTTCCGGCTGATAATTTTGTTTTCAACATTTGTTTGGAGTGAAGAAACCATCGAAAGTCCTTCAGTAAGATACTTCAGCGGCGAAAAACATTTTTAAACGATTGATTTGTATGAGCGCTTCTTCTATTATCATCGGTGGTTCGTCGTTAATATGTTCTTCGACATAATGACCTCCTTCCATTTCTTCATCCTCATGAGGAACTTCTTGAAAAATATCGATGATAATGTCGTTGATATCTAGAGCACCATCTTCTGTAGTGAGGTTCGAGTCTATATCTTTGTAGCCAGGGTCACTTGTAGCTATCGTGTAGAAGTATCGTACATTATCAATAGATGAAGTTCTTGTTCTTCTTGGTTCTCCACATTGCTGTTCACAACTTCAATTTTTGCGTTTGAGAAGCCAGACTTTACAAAACAGTTCACGACAGTTTGTTTTCTAATTTTGTTTACTGAAGAGGAAATCCATTGAATCGCATCTAGGATGCTAATTTTCTTTGCAAGGTCACTCGCACATGTTACATCGTTCATGTTTGCAATGAGATGTCTTAAAACACGTTTTCTGTAGTGAAGTTTAAATTTTTTTATTATCCCTTGATCCAAGGGCTGACACTCTGCAGATGTGTTTGGTGGCAGAAAGATGATTTGAATGTTGGACAATTCAGTGTGCGGGTGAGATGCAGCATTATCCATGAAAAGAATAATTTTTCTGTTTTGATGAATCATGTTTTGGTTAAAGTGACTTATCCATTCGCTCATGATATCTCGTGTCATCCACACTTTTTTATTAGACTTCCAGTTAACATTCAAAAGATTCAACTTTATGCCCTTGAAACAACGAGGATTTTGTGGTTTTCCTATAACAAGAGGTTGTTCAAAGTCTCCCAGCATATTTGTACACAATAGTACAGTCAAGCGTTCCTTAGAAATATTTCCGCCCTGGCACTTTTCGTTTTTTTGGACTCATTGTTTTTTCAGGAAGAACTTTAAAAAACAACCCTGTTTCGTCACAGTTGTAAATATCCTTAGCTTCAAAATCACGACATAAATCTTCCAACTTGACGGTCCACTCTGTTACAACTCCAGTATCAACAGATCCGCCTTCACCACGGTTTTCCAAGAAATTTTATGCCGAGTTTTGAACTTGTCTAGCCATCCCACAGAAGCTTTGAACTCATTTACTCCCATAGATTTCGCAACCTCCAAAGCCTTTTCCCTAATAATAGGCCCGTTAATGGGAATTTTTTTAGCACGTTCGCGACAAAACCACTCATACGTAACATTGTCAATTTGAAGTCCAACAGTTTTCGGGAATGATTTTTGAACCTGATCATTTCCGTGTTGCCAAAATCGTTTGAGCAGTTCATTTTTTTTCTTTAGGATGTCGCTTACCTGCGTCTTCCCAATTTTGAATTTTGCAGCGAAAGTGCAAACACTATTTTTTTGCCGATCATACGCATTAATGAGTTCGACTTTATCTTTTAAAGTTAAATGTTTACAAGAAGACATTGTGCACTTCACACGACACTGAACAAAACTGAAAACTGAAACTGAAAAGACGAAAGGCCGACCATATTCCCCCCCCTTGCACACACTGAATTCATCAGAAGTTTTATACGTGCCTTAAAATTCTTGAAAAAGGGTTTAGAACCGTGATATAAACCTTGATAAAATTCAGAAAATCGGAAATAGAAAATAAACACACGATTGAGGCAATATGTGGAAGAAAAGTTCCTAGAAAAAGGGCCGTGAGCTCGCCCGCTGTCCGTTATGGGGAGATCAAATTAAGTGCTAATCTAAACGAAACAGTGCAGATTGCCTCTCTGTGTCCGTTACAGAGAATGTCCGCTAGACAGAAGCTGCAAACACGTTAAAACCAATAGGGGTGAGTTGGGGAATTTGAAAATGTCCGTTGTAGAGAGATGTCCGTTAACGAGAGGTCTCCGTTAGGAGAAGTTTCACTGTACACCACAATGTACAGTTCATTATTATAGTGTTTTATGACTGGAATAAGGACAAAAATTCTTATCAAAAAGATAGCAAATATTTAATCAATAAAATTAAATTTTGAGGAATTCTCAGGAACTGCAGTTTCCCAGTTCCTGAAGATTAAAAAATGTCGGAATTTAGAAACCCTTCTTCAAACTGCCCACTTCCACAACAGATGGAAGTTTGATCGAACAGTCACCATCAGCCAGCTGAAGGCAGACTTCCGTGCATCTATCCTGCAACCATCCTTCCTTGGTTTGAATTTGACCCCTCTTGTGGGAGTATAAATTCAAACAGTCTGAGCAATAGGAAGAATTCCATCAACATTGATTTTGTTCAATCCATTCAAAGCCTTAAATGCCTCAATCAAATCACCTTGCAGGTGCCTAGTTTCCAGATGTTGCAGTTTGCAGAAGTATTATTAATTATTATTATTATTAGTGTGTGTATGTGGCTAATGCTTCGTAAGCTTGGTTTCTTGAATTGTTTGTTACTACTAATACTGATGTACATTGGGCTAATCACCTCCTTATCCCTGCTAGAAAAGTTATTATTATATTCCTGGCTGTCTCTCTGCACTGCTCGAAGAACTTCATATCTGACTTTACAATTATCTCTGTATTTTTCATTCTTCACTACCCTGAGTGTGGTATCACATGGTAGGTACATTAATCTTGGATTACTGCTAATCCCTTGTGTTGTATCTCACATTTGTCAATGTGAAACTTCAACTGCCATTTCACAGCCATCTGCCTAATTTTTCTATATCTTGTTGCAGTACTTTGGTTACTGTCATTAACTATACTGCCAACCTTTTATCTTCTGCAGTACTGTAGTGTGTTTTGAATTCCTTTATTTGTGTCACTGTCTGTGAAAAACTTAAGCAGCTTCACTCTGCTCTTCCATTTATTTTGATAAATCATTGCCGGCAATTTCATACAGGTGCTTCTTCGAAGTTTTGGTACTGAATTATTTTAGCAATGTAGCATTATACAGATAGAAAATGACATTTTTATTTATTTATTTTTTTTTAGTGCTATCACCACAGACCTCTAAGTCACTTGGTTTTCTTTTGGGTATCATATTTAACCCTACTGTGGTCATGCCAAAAATCAGGACACTTTGATTGCATGCCATCTGTTAGTTCATTGATTTGTATCACAAAATATAGGGTTTCACTTTTCTTTGTTAAATTTAAAACTATATTTTATTAATTATGATTTAAAAATTTTATTCCATTCATCATCCCTTGAAATTATCTGTTTTTGGCACTTGTTCTTCTATTTTATCATCATTTCCATCATTGTTTTGGATACCATTCCATTAAAAAAAGTTGAGTTAGGATTGAATTTGAAAGTGTCTGCAATTCTGCCTAGACATGATAGGAGGGAGTATATGATGCGAGCCTTGTCAATCTATTCAGTCCTGGTGAGATTGTGCAAGGCTCACAGGGTAGAATTTTTTTCAGCCTGATCTGTGCTTGTTAACAGAAGAGATTGATTCTACAGGGATGGGATACACTTAAATAGAAGGGTGCAAGAATATTTGCTGATGCTATTGAGGCACAGTTAGGTTGGTCAGAAAACTGCTAGCTTGGGGGGGGGTACAAGGACTAATAGATTAACAGTAGCCACAGGCATCAATGAAAGTGATTCTTGCACTGCTTCTGTTGGAATGAGCAGCAGCCTGGAAAGCAAGGTGCTGGGGATTTCCAGGACTGCTGGAAGTTATCATGGAACAAGTAAATACATGGGCTGTGTTAGGAAAACTAAAATAAGAATAGATGCATGTATACTTGAATGTACACCAATGCTAGGAGTATAGTGAATAAATTTGATGAATTTGAGGTGCTGGTGAAGACATTGAAGGTGGATATTGTTGGGATATCAGAGATGCGGTGTCACACAGAGCTAAGGAATGCAGAATCAGAATTTGGGGAGTATCAATGTGTACAGAAATAATAGAAAGGGATGAGGAGTAATACTGTTAGTTAAGAAACATGAAATCTAAGGAAGTGCATCAAGCTGACATGGGTGGACAGTACAATCTTGAGTCAGTTTGGTGTGACATGAGCACTGGGAAAGCAAAATTGAGAGTAGGAGTATGTTATAGGCCTAGTTATAGTCATATGAAATTAGTAAATTCGTAATTACGAATGACTCTGTATTAGAAAAATTTTGAGCATAAAGGCAAGTAAGGCCCCTGGAGTTGATGGCATTTACCTATTAATTTTAAGGGAAGCTGCCAAGGAGTTTATTGAACCATGGAAGTTAATGAGAGCATTTTTAGACTCAAGAGAGATTCCATTGGTTTTGAAAACTGCCAGCATATCACTAATACATAAAGGTGGTTCTAACAGTGTAGTTGGTAACTACAGACTAGTTAGTCTGACAGGGTAGGGTAAATCTTAGAGGCATTTATTAAGAGGACAATCCAGGGACATTTAGATAGATACAGCATTCTGAATAACACACAACATGGTTTTGTTAAGGAAAAATAATGTTTAACTAACTTAGTAGGCTGTTTTGATACAGTTACTCATGAAATGGATGTAGGAAACAATTTTGACATAGTTTATTTGGATTTTGGCAAGGTATTTGGCTCAGTCCCTCGTGAGAGGTTACTATATAAACTTTAATGGCTTGGTATAACTGAAAAGTCTCCAAGAGCTATTGCTTGGTGGCTGTAGGGCAGAAGCAGAGGGTTCTGATTAATGAATATTCTTCAGACTGGTGTAAAGTCAGGAGTGGGGTCCCTCAAAGTTCATTTCTTGGACCACTGTTGTTTCTGATTTTCATAAACAATATTGACGATGGGATAGCAGGCTTGATGTCAAAATTTGAAGATTGTGTAAAGATTGGTAGAGTAGTTAATGATCAGTGCCAAGCAGCGCTCCTTCAAGATGACTTGAACAGCTGCAGAATGATCAGAGAAGTAGCAGCTATATTTTAATGCAGCAAAATGCAATGTCTTACACTTGGAGAATAGCAACCCCAAAATAAATTATACACTTGGTGGGGATGAATTAAAAATTATAGAGGAAGAAAGAGATCTGGGAGTTATAATACAGACAGATATGAAGTTTTTTGAGCAATGTAAACAGCAGCCAGAAAAGCCTATGGTGTCCCATCGATTATTTATCGAACATTATCCTGTAGAAATATGGAGGTCATAGTCCCACTGTACAAGGAAATTTTAAGACCACATTTGGAATACTGTGTTCAAGTATGGAGACCTCACCTGAAAAAAGACATTGAGCTTCTTGAAAGGGTTCAAAGATGGGCAACTCATGTGGTTGAGATTGGAAAATTGTCAACTATATGAGGAAAGACTCCGATTATGTGGGCTACAGTGCTTGGAAAGGGCACTTCAGAGGTGACCTGAATGAGGTTTATAAGACTCTGAGAGGGATTAGTAAAATGAACTAATATGTGATTTTCACTGTTATAGAGAATTCCAGGGCAAAAATTCAAATTACAGGGTAAGAGGTTTACACTAGAAATTTTCTTTTAGCCATTGAGTCATCGATTGCTGGAACAGGTAGTCAAGACTCGCTTCTTCTTTCAGTGCCATCGCTGAGTTCAGAGGTCGGCGATCACTTTTTTGAACTCTTTTCTATCTTCAGCCTGTCTGACAAGTTCTTCGAATCCCACCCATCTCTTGATGTTATCCATCCATGAGGTTTTTCGTCGGCCAGCTCCTCTTCTCTTCCTCTTGTGATGTGTCCCAAGTATTTTACCTTCCTTCTTTTCACAATGTTCATCATTTGTAATCCACTTAGTCCAGGGGATCCTCAGCATTCTTCTATATACCCACATCTCGAAGGACTCCACTCTCTTCACTGCTGAAGCCCTGAGTGGCCAAGTTTCAACTCCATATAGAAGTAGTGGCCACACATAGCCTTACAAACTTCATGCGTGTTGCCAGTGCAAGGTTTTTTCTGAAACCAGTGATCTATATTTCATGAATCGAGATCTCGCAATCTCAATTCTGGGCTTAATCTCTTCATCAGGGTCTAAATTTTCATTCAGCCAGCAGCCGAGGTATTTGAATCTTTTTACTCTTTCAGTATTCTTGCCATTTAAAACAAGATTTATCCCATCAACTTCAGTCTTACGTGACTATCATTAATTTTGTTTTTTGTACGTTGATTGCAAGCCCTAATCTTCACTTGCTTTATTTACTTGTTCTAATATTTCTTGCAGTTCTTTGTTGTTGCCTGCTATTAATGCTATGTCGTCAGCATACCGAATGTTATTTATTATGTGGCGTTTACTTTTATACCTTTTTCCACAGCTCCCATAGCTTCACTGAAAATATATTCGGATCGGAATATATCTTAAACAGTAGTGGTGAGAATATACAGCCTTGTCTAACCCCTCTACTGACCTCAGTCTTCTGCATCTCAGTGTCCCCCACTCTGACTACTGCCCTCTGTTTCCAATAGAGTTTCTTGATAATGTGTACGTCTTTACCATCAAGTCCAATCTGTTGTAGTATATTGATGAAACTGTCATGTTGTACACAATCAAAAGCTTTTTCAAAATCAGTGAAACATATATACACATCTTGTCCTAAGTCTGTGCATCTCTTGTTCCAAGGCGGTTGTGGAAGCCAAATTGGGTGTCACCAATTATGTATTCACATTTCACGAATATGTGGTTTCAAATCACCTTTAGTAATATTTTCAGCATATGACCCGTAAGACTGATAAGCTGCAAGTCTCCACAAGACTTTGGATTACTTTTCTTAGGAAGTATCATGAATTTAGATTTAAGCTGGAATATGTCCTGTTTGGTACACCTTATTGAATATGTCAATAAGCTTTCATATGTTATCATCAATAAGTTTCAGCATCTCAAGTTGCAACTTCATCTGGACCAGGAGCTTTCCCAGTTGATGCCTGCTGAATGGCATAGCACACCTCTGATTGTAATATTTCTGGTTGTTCCATCTCCTATTGTGTCCAATCTACCCACATCACTGAACAAATCTCCAACATGTTCCTCATAAGACTCACAGTTTGAATAAATTCAAAAGTCAACTGGATAGTCACCTATGTAAGGAAGGAAGTAAATAATTTCTATTTTCTTATCTACTCTTTCCCCAGCCAGTGCAGCAAAAGCCTGTGGCCTCACTATATGACTGTTACTATATTTAATAACCACATAGCTAGATGTATCTAAAAAAAAATACTAATAGAAACAGGTAAGACTAAAACTTATCGACAGTTGTTCATAGAAGTACAATAGCAAAAATTACATTCATTATTAACTTTCCAAAAACATTAATTGTCCAATAATGCAGTACAATGGGACGACTCTTTATATAATCACATTGGTGTTTACTGTAGTGCAACATGCATTATTACAGCTAGTTATGCATACATGTAAAAACGCTACTAATAGAAACACGTAAGTATATAACTTATCTGCAGTTATTGCTAGAAGTACAATAGATAAAAATTACATTCATTATTAACATTCTGAAAACAAATTTTTTCAATTTTAATTTCATCAATTTTTTTTTTTTTTTTTTTTTTTTTTTTTTTACCTTTAAAGAATAATTTTAGTCAAGAGATTGCCAATTTCAGGAGGTCCTGTCCTTCATCAGGAAACATTCATGTTAGCATAGTATTTTCTAGAGACTGATTACTTCCTCTATTTGTGTTGATATTTCCATTCAGTATAATGCTTGGCATGATTCATAAGGGTATGTAATGTAATCCCAAAGACTGGTATCCTTGAAATTTTTAAGTAGGATTAGCACATTAAAGGAAATAAAAATTATGTTAAAGAAAGAGAAAATGTTTGTTAAGTTTAGCTTCTTGCCTGTATACTCACTTGCTTTTATAAAAACAGAGTTTGGCGAGGCCAAGTAATGAAGGTGTTAAAACTATTGTGGAGAGTAAAATAAGCTAGAGGATTTTTTTTTATAATGTAGTTTTGTTAATTGAAATTAACATATGGGTGGAGCTAATTTCAGTTAAACTGATATGAACCCCTGGAATGTTGAAAGCCAACTAAAATATAAAGTCCTTATAACCAAAGATACTTGACTTGGGGAAGCAGCTGACCAGTTTTGGTGCTTTCGGAGCAGGGTGCAAATCACTTACAACTTAAAGATGTAGTTTAGGTTAATGTAAAACATTCGTTTTACATTAATCTAAACTTTTTGTTTATATCATCACATGAAAAAAAGTGCAGGCCATCAGTGCACAAAAGCTTGCAACTAATTCTAGCTCTGCGGGAATGAACAACAACAACAAAAAAAAGTTCTACATCAGTGTTTCTCAATCCTTTCATTTCTAGGTGACTAGAATTCCTTTTCCTAGAATAATTTTTTTTTAAGCAAATCCAATTCATTTTCCATTCCACAGCCTTCCTTATTTACCGTAATAAGTTTATTTCTTTGTTTTTTTTTTTTTAATTTGTTATGCTTGCAGCACATTACATCATTGAGAATGACCACTCTGCACTGATGATAAACAAACTCAGGCTACAGAAAATGAACTGCACCTCATAATGCATTATGAATTTCAGAAAATATTAATTATTGCAAAGCATGGACTGAGTGGTGCACTGTAGCTGTAGTTGCTGACACAAAGGAAAAATTCTAACAAATAAACAACTGAGTAGATGATTAAACATTCTAAAGACCTTGAAGAGTAATTTTTATTAGTAACTAGTTTCTAAAAATTCCAGTCTTTGGTTAACAATAATAGAATTTGCCTACTTGCCAAACATTAAACACATAGTTTGCAATCTACAGTAGTCCTTATACCATTATTTTAACAAGTCCAACTCACATTTAGTAAGTGTTGGCTGCCGGAAGCAATTACTCTGTAATGAGCAAGCAGAAACAGGAAAATGATCATCTCTTTCCTTCATCTCTTTCCCCCAAGTCTTTCAGTCATGACATGAAGATCATGAAGCACATCTGGGAGCACAAGGTTAATGAATTATGTAATAATCATCCTCATTCATCAGACATAGATGATTTAAATCAGTGGCTCACAAATCTGGATATCATTAGATCAGTGTTTTGCAAACTGTTTTGATGTGCACACGCACGCACACACACACTATACCTGCCAAAAATAATTTGACCCATCACTCTTTTCGTTCATTATCTTTAAGTTGATGGTGAATGCAATGGTATGTAATCTCCTTTGTTTAGGGCCAAAACCAGTAAACAAGAGTAAGAGATAGGAGAGTTTGTGTAGTACTAAGCACAAGTTTAATTAAGGCCATATGCAAAGTGATTATCCCATTCTATAAGGCAATGGTTTGGTTAGGTTACGTTATGTTAGGCCACATCTTGACTACTGCATAGACATCTAAAAGCTTCATTTAAGGACTTCTTGGTGTGGCGAATTGCAACCAGATTAGTCAAGGACTCTAGAACAGAACTTGATGTTTAATTCAGAAATGTTGCTGCTTTTTAATATGGATATTGGTACTGATCAAAGTCTGGTTTTAATAATTTTTTTTTGTATTTTCCTACCAATAAATAAATAAATAAAACAGTATTTGTGTGAGTTCTTAAAACTTACTTAATGCAAGTTTGATTTTTATTTTGTGAAACTGGCTCCTGAATTCATGAATTTTATTTCTTGTAATTTTTTTTTAGAAAGTCACTTTTTATTCCTGAATGAAGGGAGAACAGTTATATGTATTACTTAAACTTAATTTATTAAGAAAATGCACCATAGTTTTGGAATCTATATATGTAATAAAGGAAGAGGCGCTCACTTTGACCAATTTCAGCTTTAATAAAAGGGATTTGCACAAAAAAAGCACTAAGACAAAGGATCTGAAATCACGCTGATCAGAACTTCAATAAAATGACTGTTTGATTGAAATTGTTATATACTGTAATACAAATTCACTCTCAAACAGCAGCTGTTATCACTATGTGATACGATTCTTCCTTTGCCTTGAAGATATTTGATATCAATTCAATTTCATGCAAAATGCATTTTGTAATTTTTATTTCAATGGCTGTTATCCATTTCACTTTTGTGTAAATTACTGAATTTAAGTTAATGAGAAGTGATGCAAGTTCAAAAAGTTCACAACACAGCTGTTATTAAAAAAAAATTAATAATTAAAAGTTATATTTCACAAATGAGTCAACAAATCTGAAACAGCAACTCTCTTTCTCTCTCTCTCTCTCTGTAGAGGTATGTGGGAGTACCAAAACCTTTTAATTCTTTCCACAGACAATCATACTCAAAGAGAACCTTCAAAGAAGCCTCTTTTAGCCACAGTTTTTGAGTATCAACTATTGACAAAAAAGGAGTCTATTTCAACACATCGTACTACATGTTCCAAAAAGTAATAGCGGAAAAAGTGAAGAAACAACTGCAGTTACAATAATATGGTGTGACATAAGCATAGGGAAATCAAAATTGAGAGTAGGAGTGTGCTATAGGCCTAATGACTCTGATGAGTATAATAATATATTGTACAGGGAAATAGAGTGGGCCAGTAAATCAGAGAGTCTTATAATGGGGGATTTGAATTTCCCAGATATTGACTGGAAATTGTGGGTTGGTCACTCGCACACTAGCAAGGCTTTTGTGGATTTATTGGATGATTGTTTTCTACATCAGCATGTTCGTGAGGCAACAAGAGGGAGCAATACTCTTGATCTGATTATCAGTAGTGATTCTTCATGCATTAAGAACCTGCAGATAAATGAACCACTAGGTGGCAGTGATCACAGTGTGTTGAAGTGGGATTTACTCAAGGAGGTAACTACCATCAGAGGTAAAGGGAAGGGTTTTTGTTTTCGTAAAGGCGACTATGATGGTCTGAGACAGTATTTAAATTCTATACAGTGGGACCAACTGATGATGTTACCAACAGCAAACTCAAAATGGGAAGCATTCAAGGAACTAACCTTGGTGGCTACCAGGCTTTACATACCAACTAAGAAATATTGTTCAAGGTTTAGGCCTAAATGGTTGTCAGATGGACTAATGAGACATGTGGCAGAGAAGAAAAATGCATGGGATACATACAAATTAATGGGTGACATGGAAGCCTATGATAGATATAAGTTGGTCTGTAACCAAGTCACAAAGGAGATTAGGCAGGCAAAGGCAGATTATGAGAAATCCTTGGCAAAGGATGCAAAGAAAAACAGAAAAGAGTTCTTTACCTATGTAAACTGTAGAAGGAAAGGGATGAATCAGATTGGTCCACTGGATATTGATGGTTCAACAGTTGAGGATCCTGCTCAGGTGGCTAACAATCTAAACGAGTATTTTGCATCTACATTCACGCATGAGGAGTTATTCAGGAAGGATAATGATTTAGGTAAAGTAAACATTGGCAGTGAGCTGGATGATTTTGTAATAACTGAGAGGAAAGTGGAGGAGAGATTGTTGAGGATAAACATAAAAAAGGCACCTGGGGTGGATGGGATCTATCCAGTTATATTAAAGGAGGCAGCAAAGGAAGTATGCAAACCCCTAGCCATAATTATGAGAGCTTCTTTGGACTCAGGGGAGGTACCCATAGACTGGAGATGTGCAAATGTAACCCCAATTCACAAAGGAGGATCAAAGGCTGACACAAGTAATTATAGACCTGTTAGTTTAACTTCTGTTCCAGGTAAATTAATGGAGGCACTGGTTAAAGAAGCACTGCAGGATCATCTAGACAAGAATTCAGTTATAGCTCAGACGCAGCATGGTTTTGTTAAGGGCAGGTCTTGCCTGACCAATTTGATTGGATACTATGATGTAGTCACAAAAGAACTGGATGCAGGGAATAACTTTGATATTATATATTTGGATCTTAGAAAGGCTTTTGATACTGTTGCACATGGAAGACTGCTGCACAAATTGGAGCAGTGTGGCATTGGAGGCAAATTGCTGCTATGGATAAGGGGATGGTTGAGTGGCAGAAGACAGAGAGTGGTACTCAATGGACACTGCTCAACGTGGACTAATGTTATTAGTGGAGTTCCTCAAGGTTCAGTGTTGGGTCCATTGTTGTTTTCGGTGTTTATGAATGATATTGATGATGGGATATCAAGTTTAATGTCTAAGTTTGCAGATGATACAAAGGTTGGCAGGGTCGTTAAGGACACTACTGACGCTATGCTGCTGCAACAGGATCTGGAAAGGTTGAACAGATGGGCTGAGAGGTGGCAAATGAAGTTTAACATTGACAAATGTAAAGTACTACATATGGGTAACAGTAACCCCAGAGCAATGTATCAACTCTGCGGTACTACACTGACAGTGGTGGAGAATGAAAAGGACCTGGGGGTAATTGTGCAGGCAGATATGAAGTTCTCTGAGCAGTGCAGACGAGCTGCAAGAGTAGCTCGGTGTCTTGTCAATGATATACAGGAATTTTTCTAGCAGGGATAAGGAGGTGATTATTCCCTTGTATAAGGCAATGGTTAGGCCACATCTTGAGTACTGTATACAGGTCTGGAGGCCTCATTTCAAGAAGGATGTAGAGCTGCTGGAACGGGTACAGAGAAGGGCAACAAGATTAGTAAATGGAACAAAGGGTTGCTCTTACGAAGAAAGGCTTAAGTTTTGCAAATTACAGAGTCTGGAGACTAGGCACCGGCGAGGTGATCTGATAGAGGTGTATAAGGCTTTGAATGGTTTGAGCATGCTCAATGCCAATGGGATTCTTCATCTTTCTCAGAATAATCACCTCAGAGGGCATAAATTCAAATTGAGGAAGGACGGATGTCGGATAGATGTGCGGAAATTTGCCTTTGGCCAGCGGGTGGTTGGTTGGTGGAACCGACTTCCATCACTTGTTGTTGAAGTTGATAGCCTAAACAAATTTAAAGCTCAACTGGACAGGTATTTCGAACGAACGGAGGGGTGAAATGGGAGAGGGTTTTTTTTTTTTTTTTTTTTTGGCTGATGCTGAATAAGCTTGCTTTCTTGCATCATATGCCTCTACTAATGCTAATGCTAATATAATAAATAACCTGCTTATTCCTTTATTACCTATCTTAATTCTTCTGTAATTTTTAAGTTCACAGGTTTTTCTGTTATTTTTAATTTTTTTAAATTTTTGTGAAATTTGGTTTGTACCCTAATTATTAGGCTACACCTCCACATAATCTTGACACCAAAACACTTTTTTCATTCCCATACTATTTATCAAGTGGGTTACCCTCCTTAGCCTTGCTTGTTTCGTTTATCAAATCCCTTTACCCTTTGGTTAAAGTCAACCATATTAGAGGGTAGTCCATAATTCTTAATCCTGATTGATCACAGCCTTCTGTTGAACTGTAAAAGCAGTTGTATTCCTCCAGTTCAGCCATCCAAGTCTAATAGGCTATTTAGTAATAGTAATAATAGAGGCATGTGATGCAAGAAAGCAAGCTTATGTAGCATCAGCCAAAAAAAAAAATCCACACATCCAGTTTCTCCATGAATTTATTTAAGCTACCAACCTTCCACGACAGATGGAAGTTTGTTCCAGCAATTAACCACCTGCTGGCTAAAGGCAAATTTCCGCACATCTGTTCTACAACTGTCTTTCCTCAATTGGAATTTATGCCCCCTCAGGTTCGTAATTGGAACAAGAAGAATTCCATCAGAATTCAGTGTGCTCAACCCATTCAAGGCCTTATACACCTCTCAGTCAGATCACCTTGCAGATGCCTAGTCTCCAGCCACCACAATTTGCAGAACTTAAAGCCTTTCTTGGTTAGAGGACCCCCTTGTTCCCCTCACAACTCTTGTTGCCCTTCTCTGAACACACCCAAGCAACTTTACACTCTTCCTAAAATGTGGCCTGACCATTGCCTTATACAAAGGGATAACACCTCCTTTTTCTAGCAGAATTCCTGTATATCATTGACAATACCCCATGACTTTCTTTGGCAGCCTGTCTGCACTGCTTCGAAAATTTCATTTCTGACTGCACAATTACGCCCAGGTCTTTTTCATTTTCTACCACCCTAAGTGTAGTACAACAAAGTTGGTATGTTTCTCTGGGGTTACTTCTACCCATATGCAGTACTTTGCATTTGTCAATGTTAAACTTAAGTTGCCACTTTAAAGAGATCCCCTAAAGGTCCCAAACCTTTTCCGTTTTCGAAGCTTCCACACGATATTTTGCCTCTGTAATTAAAAATTCCGTGAACATTTTTTTCTTGCCCAAGGGATGATTGAATTGCAAGTAAATTACCTCCTCCAGTGTGAACTGTCTTATCCTCAAATATCTACAAATTCTCTTCCAAACTTCCTGCGTGAATCGACAGTAATAAAATAAATGGTACACTGTTTCAATTTCGGTACAAAATTGGCATAATCTGTTGCCTGTCTGACTAAATTTATACGTGATATTGTTCACTGGTATGTTTCCATAACCAACCATTCATGAAAAATCAATATGTGATGGGTAGTTTCTGCCAATTTTTAGATTTTTAAAAAACAACTGCGCGTTATGGTTTCCTAAATTTGGATTTTCTGAGTTAAACAGTGTCCAGTAGAGTCATTTTAAACAACTCTTAAAAGGATCTATATCTTTCTCCCTTAACTGCATGCACATATTCTGAATTTTTTTGTAATAGATAGGAATTCTCTCTGCTTTTGATCCTAGATAATTGCCGCCTTTAATTAAGGCTATATTAAATCCCATAGAATATTTTATCAGTACCGCTACTAAATGGTTAGATTGCACCATATTAGCCACGTCCAGCAGTCTCTTACAGCTACACCTCAAATTAATTTTTGGAATACTTATTCCCCCATCTTCCCACGGTAAAAATAAAAATATCTGTGCTATCTCTTGCCGTTTTCCTCCCTATAGAAACTGAAATGTTGGAACGTAAAATCGTCTCATTGTCCTGGCTGTGATTCCTGTTATAAACACCGTGTATAAGATTATAGGAAGAATTACGGTTCTAACAATAATGGATTTGTTCTCAAAAGAAAATTGTCCCACTTTCCACTCTTTTAAACTTTCCCGTATTTTAGTGGTGAGCCTTCCTACAGGTAGCATGGGACTCTCTCTAAACAGAACTCCCAATATTTGAATCGATTTATCCGACTCCACTTCTCGTTGTTGTAAAGGCCGATGTACCCATTCCCCTAACAATTTTATCCTAGTTTTATCTTCGTTTATGTTTAACCCCGACTTTTTGCCAAAAGAACTAACGAGTGACATAAATTCTTCAACCGCATAACTCGTAGCGAGAGTGGCGATAACATCATCCGCATACACTATACATTTACACTGCTCTGCCGGCTTTGGCAATGGTATCCCCTGAATGGCCTCAGTTCTGTCTATTCTTCCCAGTAGTGGTTCTAGTGCTAACGTAAATAACAAAGGACTAAGCGGATATCCTTGTTTTACTCCCCTATCAATTTTAATGTTTTACAAAATTTCTCCATTTATCAAAAGTCGTGTGCTACTAAGTGTATATAGATTTATCAGGACTGTAAACAACTGAGATCCTATGTTCGTATCTTTAATTATAGAGAAAAGGTAGTCGTGGTCGATTCTATCGAAAGCCTTTTCTAGGTCGATTGCTACTAACACTAAATTGTAACTCTTTTGTTTCCGATATTCTAATATATCTTTCAATAGCCGAAGGTTATATTCTATCTGCCTCCCCGGTATGCCGTAGCACTGTGTGCTTCTAACTACCTGGGTTACATCGCGTTTTAACTTAGTGGTCAGAATCTTTGCAAATATTTTGTAGTCACAATTAGCCAACATTATAGGTCTCCAGTTAACAAATTTCGTTAAATCCCATCCATGCTTTGGAATGAAAGTAGTATAGGCATTTAAAAAGCCTTCGGGTACAACCCCTTCCTGAAAAAATTTGTTAAAGACTGCCAAAAGAATAGGCGCTAACAAGTTCCAAAATTTCTTGTGAAGTTCAACCCCCAAACCGGCACGCGTCGCAATTTACATGATTTTAGAGCCACAGTTAGATTCCCCCATAATTATTTCCCTTGCCTGTAATGCTTTTTGCTCCACCGTTTCAGGGCTATTTGTGTATGTGTAGGATAATAACTCGACTATCCACTTGCCCCTATTAGACTTAGAAAAGCAAAAAGGTAGAGGGGAAAGTAATAGTAGGAGTAGAAGAGGAAAAGAAACGGTGTAGAAGAATGAAAGGGACGGTAACTCCTTCAACTCAGACCACTCAAAAACTCATAAACTCCTCGAATAAGCAACGCTTCCCCAGTGGAGAAGGCTGTTGTTACCTATTCTTGGAAACTCCGGACATCATCAGGCTCCCCCTGGTACCTACCCACCCACCGAAGAAGGGCCAAATAGCCCTGAAATGCCAAATAGCCCTTTCAGGGATATTTTGTATATGTGTGGGATGATAACTCGACTATCCACTAGTCCCTATTAGACTTAGAAAAGCAAAAAAGGTAGAGGGAAAGTAATAGTAGGAGTGGAAGAGGAAAAGAAACGGCATAGAAGAATGAAAGGGATAGTAACTCCTTCAACTCACACCACTCAAAAACTCCTCGAATAGGCAACGCTTCCCCAGTGGAGAAGGCTGTTGTTACCTATTCTTGGAAACTCCGGATATCATCAGGCTCACCCTGGTGCCACTTCAGGGCTATTTTGTATTGGATAATAAGTCGACTGTCCACTTGTCCCTATTAGACTTAGAAAAGCAAAAAGGTAGAGGGAAAGTAATAGTTGGAGGGGAAGAGGAAAAGAAACGGTGTAGAAGAATAAAAGGGACAGTAACTTCTTCAACTCACACCACTCATAAACTCCTCGAATGGGCAACACTTCTCCAGTGGAGAAAGCTGTTGTTACCTATTCTTGGAAACTCCGGACATCATCAGGCTTACCCCGGTGCCGTTTCAGGGCTATTGGCCCTTAATTCGGTGGTTGATGGGTTTCAGGGCTATTTTGTATATGTGTGGGATAATAACTCAACTATCCGCTTGTCCCAATTAGACTTAGAAAAGCAAAAAGGTAGAGGGAAAGTAATAGTAGGAGTGGAAGAGGAAAAGAAACGGTGTAGAAGAATGAAAGGGACAGTAACTCCTTCAACTCACACCACTTAAAAACTCATAAACTCCTCAAATAGGCAACGCTTCCCCAGTGGAGAAGGCTGTTGTTACCTATTCTTGGAAACTCCAGACATCATCAGGCTCCCCCTGGTGCCGTTTCAGGGCTACTTATGTATGTAATTCGAGTAATATCTACTCGAATATCCACTTGTCCCTATTAGACTTAGAAAAGCAAAACATAGAGGGAAAGTTATAGTAGGAGTGGAAGAGGAAAAGAAACGGTGTAGAAGAATGAAAGGGGCAATAACTCCTTCAACTCACACCACTCAAAAACTCAAACTCCTCGAATAGGCAATGCTTCCCCAGTGGAGAAGGCTGTTGTTACCTATTCTTGGAAACTCCGGACATCATCAAGCTCCCCCTAGCGGCACCGTTTCAGGGCTATTTGGCCCTTCTTCGGTGGGTGGGTAGGTACCGAAGTGATGCCGTTTCAGGGCTATTTGTGAATTTAATGTGAAAAAAAACCCATTGGACCAAATCTATTAAACCAAACAAATGAATTATAAAATTCAAATCTGAATCATAAAAAATCTAAATTTAGACGATCATTTCACAGATATTATGAATTAAATGTGAAAAAAAAATCCAATGGACCAGATCTATTTAACCAAACAAATTTTGAGTTATAAAATTGAAACCTATATCATGGAACTGGTTTTAATGAGAACCTAAGACATCTAGATTTTTTATCAAGAAAACTGAATTTTGTAATAGACGAAAAAAAACCCTGCTTTTTTTTTTTTTTTTTTTCCCCTCTCTAAAATAACTAAAACCAGTACTTTAGATGAACCTCATCTCCAACCAAACTGCACAGAAGAGGTGGCTCTCCCCACCTTTTCAGAAACTTATCAGACCCTAAACGCCATTTTTCCAACTGTAAAAACCTTTGCATGGAAGCAGACATTGTTTGTTTCAAGTCCCAAAGAGATCCCCTAAAGGTCCCAAACCTTGCCGTTTTCGAAGCTTCCACACATGATATTTTGCCTCTGTAATTAAAAATATAGTGAACATTTTTTTCTTGCCCAAGGGATGATCGAATTGCAAGTAAATTACCTCCTCTAGTGTGAACTGTCTTATCCTCAAAAATCTACAAATTCTTTTCCAAACTTCCTGCGCGAATCGACAGTAATAAAATAAATGGTACACTGTTTCAATTTCGGTACAAAATTGGCATAATCTGTTGCCAGTCTGACTAAATCTATACGTGATATCGTTCACTGGTATGTTTCCGTAACCAACCCTCCACGAAAAGTCAATACGCGACGGATAGTTTCCTCCAATTTTTAAATTTTTAAAAAACAACTGGGTATTATTTCCTAAATTTGGCTTTTCTGGATTTTCTGAGTTAAACAGTGTCCAGTAGAGTCGTTTTAAACCCCCCTTAAAAGGATCTATATCTTTCTCCCTTAACTGCGTGCACATATCCCGAATTTTTTTGTAATATATAGGAATTGTCTCTGCTTTTGGCCCTAGATAATTGCCGCCTTTAATTAAGGCTGTATTAAATCCCATAAAATACTTTATCAGTACCGCTACTAAATGGTTAGATTGCACCATATTAGCCACATCCAGCAGCCTCTTACAGCTACACCTCAAATTAATTTTTGGAATACTTATTCCCCCATCTTCCCACGGTAAAAATAAAAATTTCTGTGCTATTTCTTGACATTTTCCTCCCCATAAAAACTGAAATGTTGGAACGTAAAATCGTCTCATTGTCCTAGCTGTGATTCCTGTTATAAACACCATGTATAAGATTTTAGGAAGAATTACGGTTCTAACAATAATGGATTTGTTCTCAAAAGAAAATTGTCCCACTTCCCACTCTTTTAAACTTTCCCGTATTTTAGTGGTGAGCCCTCCTACAGGTAGCATGGGACTCTCTCTAAACGGAACTCCCAATATTTGAATCGATTTATTCGACTCCACTTCTCGTTGTGGTAAAGGCCGATGTACCCATTCCCCTAACAATTTTATCCTGGTTTTATCTTCGTTTATGTTTAACCCCGACTTTTTACCAAAAGTAGTAACAAGTGACATAAATTCTTCCACCGCATAACTCGTAGTGAGAGTGGCGGTAACATCATCCGCATACACTCTACATTTACACTGATCTGCCGGCTTTGGCAACGGTATCCCCTGAATGGCCTCAGTTCTGTCTATTCTTCCCAACAGTGGTTCTAGTGCTAACGTAAATAACAAAGGACTAAGCGGACATCCTTGTTTTACTCCCCTATCAATTTTAATGTTTTTCGAAATTTCTCCATTTACCAAAAGTCGCGTGCTACTATGTGTGTGTATAGATTTCTCAGGACTGTAAACAACTGAGATCCTACGTTTGTATCTTTAATTATAGAGAAAAGGTAGTCTTGGTCGATTCTATCAAAAGCCTTTTCTAAGTCGATTGCCACTAACGCTAAATTGTAACTCTTTCGTTTCCGATATTCTAATATATCTTTTAATAGCCAAAGGTTATATTCTATCCGCCTCCCCGGTATACCGTAGCACTGTGTGCTTCTAACTACCCGGGTTACGTCGCGTTTTAATTTAGTTGTCAAAATCTTTGCAAATATTTTATAGTCACAATTAGCCAACGTTATAGGTCTCCAGTTAGCAATTTTCGTTAAATCCCGTCCATGCTTCGGAATGAAAGTAGTATAGGCATTTAAGAAGCCTTCGGGTACAACCCCTTCCTGAAAAAATTTGTTAAAGATGGCCAGAAGAATAGGCACTAACAAGTTCCAAAATTTCTTATAAAATTCAAACCCAAAACCATCCGGTCCCGGCATGCGTCGTAATTTACATGATTTTAGAGCCATGGTTAGATCCCCCATAATTATTTCCCTGTCCTGTAATGCTTTTTGCTCGGGTGTGAATTGTCCAATCGTCCAAATGGAGTTGTCTCTCTCTTTTTTTTGCAAAGCAAGCTCTTTTTCATAGTAGTTTACAAAACTATTCATAATAGTTGGCGTTGTTGAATGTGTGTTGTCATCGTCTGTAATTTCCTGAACAGTTTTGGCTAAATTATTTAACCTTAGTCTTCTTTGGTAAAATGCAGCTGAAGGACTATCAGCCTCCCTAAATTTCAGCTGTATTTTTCGCGCCTTTTCTTTCTCTTCTTCCAATATCATACCGTCAATAATCGCTTGTACTTCCTCTGTTGCACTTTCATCCCCGCACCGGTGGTAAATTCTTTTTTCTTGTAGGAGATCTTTCAGTCTATTTCTGCGTTGTTCATTTCTTTCCTTAATTTTGGAGTAATAAAATGATTTAGCAATTTCTTTAATTTTCGCCAACATTTCCCACTCATTTCTACCTGACTCTACTATCTGTTTAATAACTGTTGTAAAGTCCCAGTCCTCTCTCTCCAGAACTGCTGGGTTGAGCTTCCAATAGCCATTACCCAGACTAACGTTCGTGAATAAATCTCCTTTCCACATTACTGCCAAGTGATCTGAAACTTGTCGACCTCCCGCAAATTTCACATGCCGTATCATTGTTATCTTATCCTTCAACTGACTTGTTGCGTAAATGCGATCTATCCTAGTTCCTATATTATTGGCTATTCTCGTGGCCGCTCGTTTCCCCGGATTTTTTTCCCTCCAGACGTCTACCAAGTCTAATTTAGTACAAACCTCGATTAATTCACGAACCCCCCCCCAGTACCATGATGCGGGTTACCCGCCAGAATTTTGTCCATAATGGGGTCAGGAACGCAGTTCCAGTCCCCTGCCATTATAATCCACTGCACCCCCCCCCTCATATAGTTGCCCAGCCCCTGAAACAGAGTTTTCCTTTCTAAAGTGGAATTTGGACTATAGACACAGATTAGTCTAATTGTACGCCCCCCCATAGCTCCAATCCACTGCCACAACCCGACCTTCTGTATCCCTACCTGCCAGTTGTACAGTCCCTAAAATTGGAGGAACCACTACTATTCCCACCCCTGTGGATCGATTTGTCCCAAAACTCCAAAATCCTAACAACCGGTATCTGTTTTGAAACTGCTGGATGTCTGCTAAAGCTGGCGAAGTGAGTTTCTTGTAAAAACCAAATCTTCACCCCCCCATGTTCATCATAATTTGCCATATCATCCTTTGTTTGTTAATCGCTCTCAGACCCTGTATGTTTAACGACATAAATGTTATTCCCGACATTATGAGCAGAACTTTACTAAAACTTCTGCTAAGGTATTCCTATGTTCGGCATTTAACTTTAATTTGTTACTGGTGAGTAACACAGTGAGATCTCCAACATTCTTGTTTTTAATATTAGAAATAACGAAATCACCCCAGGTGAACTGAATATTAACTACCTGACCCTCCTCGTTTTCATTCCAAAGAAAATTCGGTTCTCCTCGAGTTTTAACAATTTCCGCCAAGCTTCGCCTATATTCCCTGTATTCTTTTGTGTTTCCTACTACATTTAACCATTCTATCCCTTCATATTCCCTCGTTTGTATGCCATCTGAATCCGAATCAGACCCCGAAAGTGTTTTGCAATCTTTCTTACCGCCTGACAAAATTGATAACTCCTCCCCCTCTATTTGTTTTATTTCGGTCTCTTCTTGAATTTCCTCTGTTCCCCCTTTTGCTCTTTTAGTTTTACCGCTTATTTCTTCCTTCTCCCCCCCGTTTACGTACATTTCGTACTGTATTTTCCGCTTCCATATCCTCGGTTAGTTCTGCGTATTCCGATTGTGTTGCCGACATATCGTACGCTATTGTAAACGTTGGTGTGATTTCTTTAATCTGCATCTCACCCCTCTGCGCTCCTATAGTTTCCGCGCTCTCAGCGTTAGGCATATCTTTTGGTGGCTTGCTCACTTTCTGCTATCCTCCCCCACCAGCAACTCTTTCGGCAAACGTGCGTTCCGGGCATTGAATGAATTTATGCGTGGAAGCTCCGCATTTTTTACAGTTATTAAGGCAGTTGGCAGTAATGTGACCGGTGCCATTACAATTAAAACAACGTGATTTTTGGCATTCTGCTCCCAAATGGTCTTTACCTCCACACCTCAAACAAACTTTTAGAACTCCTGGGTAATTTATTAATAACCTATGACCCATCAAATCGATGATGTTTGGCACAGGCGTTTTCATGTCAATATGTATTTGCACCGTACCTGTTTCCACGCCTGGCCATTCCTCATATTCTTTTCTATGAATCTTAACAACCTTACCAAACTTGTTAAAAAAACTCTCGACAGGACTATTAGACATTTCTACCGGAAATCTATCAATAGTAACCACTTTGCGTATGTTACCAATTTGCACAGGTTTGATCATTATGTTTCTAATAGAAAACCCTTTCAAGACCTTTTCTCTTGCCTCTATTGTTTTCAAGACCAACTGATATTTCTGCCTCGGTAATGGAGTTAATCCTTTTATCTCGTAAACCAAAACAACCTGAGTCACTCCCCGCATTACCTCTCTAATTGGACAAACCTCTGTAGTCTGAAACTCCACTGTTCTTTCTCTAAAGAAGAAGTGTGCCATAATTAATCTCGGTTCCTTAAGGAAAATGAATAGTTAAAAAATCCCGTGTCCTGCCTGACACCAGCAAAATGAAAAAAGAAAATATCTAACTTGGCAGAAATAAATTTCAAAGAAACGTAAAACAAAAGAAAATCAATCACTTACTACCCTCCTAAAGGAGGTTCCCCACAACGGGGAAACCTCAGCTGAAAGGACCGCCGCTAACCTCTTGATGCGATCGGACACTTTCTTCAACCTTCAGAACGAGAAGAACACTAATGAACGAAATAATTCACAAAACAGTCTCTAGACGGCACTGTTTCAGGGCTATTTATGTATGTATGTGAATATCTACTCGAATATCCACTTGTCCCTATTAGACTTAGAAAAGCAAAAAAGGTAGAGGGAAAGTTATAGTAGGAGTGGAAGAGGAAAAGAAACGGTGTAGAAGAATGAAAGGGACAGTAACTCCTTCAACTCACACCACTCAAAAACTCATAAACTCCTCGAATAGGCAACGCTTCCCCAGTGGAGAAGGCTGTTGTTACCTATTCTTGGAAACTCCGGACATCATCAAGCTCCCCCTAGCGGCACAGTTTCAGGGCTATTTGGCCCTTCTTCAGTGAGTGGGTAGGTACCCAAGTGATGCAATGATGGAAAAACAGTTATGAAGTATAACTCCACAATATGAGAGATCCCTGATGGTGTATCATGTATTTAGACTCTAAAGCATTTAGGGCATAAGCTTCAAGCTATGGGAGAGTCTAGACTATGTATAAATATAGTGCAAATGCATCAGAAATATATAGCTATATCTGAATAAATCAGAATATTAGTAAAACAGCATCGTTTTAAGTTATATCTCATATTGTGAATACCTTCACAACGAGTTGCCATGATATTGCACTACTTCGAGTAAGTAACACTTCACCTAAGGAGAAGATTAATGTTACTTATACCACCACCCAGACAGCACTGTTTCAGGGCTATTTGGCCTTTCTTCGGTGGGTGGGTAGGTACCCGAGTGATGCAGTGATACACCATTAGGCATCTCTCATATTGTGGAGTTATACTTCATAACTGTTTTGCCATCATTGCATCACTCGGCTACCTACCCACCGACCGAAGAGGGGCCAGTGCTGTCTGGGTGGTGGTATCCATCTGAGAATAAGTAACATTAGTCTTCTCCTTAGGTGAAGCGTTACTTATTCGAAGTAGTTCAATATCATGGCAACTCGTTGTGAAGGTATTCACAATAGGAGATATAACTTAAAACGATGCTGTTTTACTAATATTCTGATTTATTCAGATATAGCTATGTATTTCTGATGCATTTGCACTATATTTATGCATAGTCTAGACTCTCCCATAGCTTGAGGCTTATGCCCTAAATGCTTTAGACTTCAATAACAGTTTAAAGCCCTACCACATGGTATAAACCACATATCATCCCTTTCCCTTTTCACACAATTGCCTTTTTTACATTTAGCTTCAACAATTTCTCTTCCACTTTCCTCTCAGTTATCAAAAAATCATTCGTCTCCCCATTAGAATTTGCCACACTTTTGGCATCCCTGTCCCTAAAAATTCATTGTGTGTGAATGTAGTTGTGAAAAAGAATTATTGTATGTGGTATTTATTGTAATAGAATTATAGAAATATTGTTAGAATGCAGAAATTATTTATGCATTCACACATGTGACCCCCCTACACACACACACACACACACGCTGCTGGATATAACATTCCTTAGATTTAATATTCATAAGTTGGTTCTGTAGATATCATTATAAAAGAGTTTCTCTGTACCTTGCTGCTTGAATATTGATGTCACAAACATGTGCCAGCATTCTCCATGGCTGAAATAACTTCATGATTTCAATAAGAGATTAACTAACACTGCACTTCACATAAATTTTAAGGACAAAAAATGATCGAGTTTATTGAAGAAAACTTTACAGAAAACATTCCAATAACCGAACCATTTAGAATCTAAATACAACATGGATGGTCAGCTCTATATTTTAGACCAGGTGTGTCAAACTCATTTCTGTCATGGGCCATTTTGTGTGATGGTGTGATTTTCGCGGGCCGCATAAAATTTTCTTAAATATTATATATTGATTCAGGATTCAGTAGCATAATCAGGATAATTAAAACTCATATGTAATTAACATTTAAATTTTTATTCAGATCTACAGAATACAAGTAATTTAGAATTTAGTATGTATAGTGAAGAAATGGGAGTAAAGTGGCTGTTGATGAACTGGTAACCAAAGGAGCGCAAGGCAGCCAAAGTAACACACCTCTATTAGTTACAATTTATTAGGAAATGTTTCGGAAATTTCTACAAAGACTGAAGATGGATTTTGTAACAATAACAATTTCCAAAATGTTTCCTAATAAATTGTAACTAATAGAGGTGTGTTACTTTGGCTGTCTTGCGCTCCTTTGGTTTTAGTATATATAATTATTATATTATTATTTTTATTTAAAAATTAAATATTCAATATATTTATGAAAATAATTAATTTGTTTTCCCAGAAACCTGCCAGCGTTTACCCCCTACTAGTTTTTCGACATCAGGAGTCAGACTGTGAACATACAATTTTCAGTATATCGGAAAGATGTTTATCTGTCAATCTCGATCTATACGCCGTTTTATTTAATTTCATACATGAAAATAATTGCTCGCATAAGTATGTACTCCCAAAGTAGCACATAATTTGCGCAGCAAACTTTTAATTTCCGGGTATTTTTCACCTATGTAAGAATATATTTTTGGAATTCCTACTTCTCGACATTTGTCTTTCAAAAATGAATCATTTTGGAAATCAATTAATTCCAGTTAAATCAAAGTGGGAGCTTTTTCGATTTCAAATGAAAAAGGTCCAACAAAAAGAGAAAACATATCTTCTAACTCTTTAAAATCATTAAAACCCTTATCGAATTCGTTTTTGATTTCCTCAATTTTGTCACAATATTGTGAGAAAGTGCAATTTTGATTTTGTGTTTTTAACTGCTCACAAGTAGGAAAATGGGTCAAAACTTCTTTTTTTAAATGATTTTTAAACGTTAGTTTTTGTACAAAACTTGCTATTGCTTCGTACATGTTCGTTATTAACTTATTTTTACCTTGCAGTGAAATGTTAAAATTATTGAGGTGGCTTGTAATATCAAAGGATTTTTTATAACTGATACATTTTAATTTTTCATTTCAAGAAAAACTTATTTCCTCCAAAAGCATATAAAATCTCTTTAAAATTTTGTGGCATGATAACCATCGAACTTCTGTATAATAAGGAAGATTGTCGAACTCAGATTCTAAATCTTCAAGAAGAGAAGTAAATTGCCCATGGTTGAGTGCTCTTACTCGAATAAAGTTGATTGTTTTTGTTACTGTTTTCAATACATCGTCCATTTTTAATATTTTTAAACACAGAACTTGTTGATGAATAAGGCAGTGGACAGCCACGGTTTTCGGTTTATCTGGGTACTCAGCTTGTAATTTTCTAATCAGTTTTTACACAAATCCTCGATTTTCACCTGTCATTGATTTAGCACCATCGGTTGTTACAGACACAAGTCTGTCAAGTGGTAGCTTACACTTTTCTAAAATTTTTAGATTGCTCCAGAATTTTTAGATTGCTCCACACAGCAGCAAAAATATCTTCACCAGTCATAGTTCCAAGAAGAGGGATAACTTCCAACAATTCTTTGGTGATCCTCATGTTATTATCACAACCACGAAAAAATACAGCAACTTGAGCAACATCTCGTATATCTGTACTTTCATCAATTGCAGTTGAAAAGAACAAGACATCTGTAGATATATCCTGTAGTTGATGTTATCTGCCATTGCGCTAATTCTCTCTACCACTGTATTTCCTGATAATAAAATATCGCGAAATGATTGCAGTTTTACAGGACAGACAATTTCAGCTGCTTTTATCATACGTTCTTTAATTAACGAACCACCCATTAACGATTTTGAACATCTTGCTAACAAATAGCTTATTTCGTAACTTGCTCTTACTACTGATTCATTAGTTTTCATGAATTTTGTAAATACTTGTTGTTGACTATGAAGTGTTTTCTTCATTGTTTTTAATTTTTCTTCTCTTATTTTTCCTTTGAAGCCCGAATATTGTTCCTTATGATTACAGTTATAATGCCGCTTAATGTTGTATTCTTTAGCAACACTAATATTTTCCTTACAAATTAAGCATGTAATTTTACTGTTCACTTCCTTACAAAAATAGTTCAGCTCCCACTTTTCTTGGAATTTTCTTCCCTCATTATCAATTTTTCTTTTCTTGACTGTGTTGAAAGCGACATTTTCAATATAAATTCTATAGTTGAAATTAAAATGATAAAATTAAAAAAACGATTACATAGGTATTTGTTAAATTATAGATAGCAAACACAATGCACACAACACAACAGATCCAGACAAAGAAACTAGTAAGAATGAAGTATCTTTTCGATAAAATTATAAAAAACGCTGCATTTGCAATATTGTGATATTAGTTTAAATGTAAAAGAAATTTAGATTTAAGATTTCTCTATTTAAAAAATAAAATGTAACTCTTTTATTTTTAAAGAAATAAACTAAAAAGTTACAATGTTATTTAAAGATAATAATTTCAATTTTCATTCATTTGAAATTACTATTTATATTTTTAGTTCTTTCTAATCAAGGCTCCACCTATCCAGTCTTTTTTTTTTTTTAATTATTATCAATTAAAATGATTATTTTTATATTTATTACAGAGGTTTTTTAATCCTTATATCCTAGAATTATAAATAGGTACTTTTTAATTGTTTACTTTAACATTATATTTTTGGGCATCACAGGCCACAAAAATTTTGTTGCGGGCCGCCAGTTTGACACCCTAGTTTTAGGCTATCAAAATGTTGCCAAAATTGTTGTCTAAATGGTCAGATTATTGGAAATTTTTCTGTAAAGTTTTCTTTCTAGTTTGTTTTTTTTTTTTTTTTTTTTTTTTTTTTTTGCCTTTAAAATTTACATGTGGTGCAGCATTAGTTAATTCCCACTTATGTCTTTCTTCCGATGTTTTAGTGACTACTTTTATGTACACCTGCCTAAGAGCAAGTAAGATCTTGCCGACACCCTGAGTTTGCTGTGACATGGACTCAGCATGGTGTTGAATGTATTCCACACAGAATACATTCTAGTCCTTTTTTTTTTTTTTTTTTTTTTTTCTTTATGTAAACCCCAAACACAAGAGGTATTAGAACCTTATAGTACTTAGTACCATGCTTGGGTTGGAGGTTGAGAAGACGAAAGAAGATATTTGTTGACATTGGACTTAAACTTCTGCAGACTGTAATTTTCAGGAAATGTGCCCTAATGCATGTCATCCCATTGTGCATTCTTGTAATGCCAAACAACACGAGGTTGGGAATAGCCATGAGATAAAGGCTCCATTGGAGAAAAGACAATCGCCTAGTTGCGATCTGAGGTGCCTAAAGGACTACTCACTTCGACCATGTACTTAGAAGGATTGTTTTGAGAAGAAGATCAATCGTGTTGGCTGTATGGTTAGAATTGTCCGGTACTCTTGTAGATAAATGAACAATCTGTGAAAGGTCTTAAGTAATTGCAAAAGCCTCAGCATCTCAACCAGCTGGGTCGGTGCGACTAGAAAACGGAAGCCAGCTGGAGTTGTGAACATTAAAATCACCAAAGAAAATTACCTCACTGTTAGGAAAGTTGGACTGGAGAAAGTCCAGTTGCAAAGAGAGGAAGTCAAAGAGCTCCAAGTGATTAGTGGAGTTGGGAGAATGGTGGAGACAACAGGTGAATTTGACATAGTGAGGTTGAGAGATTTTAAGCCAGAGAATATCAAAAAGAGGAGATTTCAAATTACCAAGTCTTTGACAGGGAATATTGGAACGGACATATGCACAAGTACCACCTTTGAGGCAAAAGGAATCATACAGCAAATAATTTGGGCAACTGAGATGAGCAGTAGATGAATCAACCAATAACTGAGATTCTGTCAGAAAAAATACATGGGGTTTGGCAGACTGCAAGTGTAAATGGACATCGTTGAGATTAGAATTGAGACCACCTATATTTGTGAAATGAATTAGGAAGTGTTTGGGAGGTTTAGATCTTTTCGCAGATAAGCTTACTCTATTAGTTTGACAATTCATGGTGTATTCAAGAGTAAGAAAAGGTGGGGGGGGGTCATGCTGTATGAATTAATGAAATTTTTGGATATGGCGTACACATGGTAAGAATATACCCAGATCATTGACATAACGTGGCCTCGACAATGCTCCCCGCATACACACTACTCGGACTCCCTCCAGTCACTATCTGGCAGAGTAGAGGTAGCAAGATTATATTTAATTATATTTCAATTAGCTGATCCGGAAGCCTCCTAGAGAGTTACCAATAGGTTCGGTCAGTTGTACTAACTAGCGGCCGGCCTGCGAACACCGTTTTAGAGCTTTACTCTCGAAGTGTATGGAAGATTCAATCTCGCCACGATGTTTATCATAACCTCAAAAGTCATCAATGATACTGCATGATGGAAGAGATGGGGAAGGGTTGACCGGAACTTAGTACTGAAGACTAAACATAGGTTCTGCCACTTCAAGCCTCCAATAAGCAAAGTGGTGTTATTGCACCAGTTGATGAGAGTCATCTATTACCTAGTACTGCCTGGTCACAGATGGACGGCATTCCTCCATGTGGGGGTGCCTCCGTAGCCAGGTGGGAAGGAGCAGCAGTGCGTAGCACATGCTTCTTGATTAGACCGGGGTTCGAGCCCGTCACCACCAAATACGGAGGATGCGGAAAGGTCAGGGAATGACCACCGCATATCTCGGAGCAATATGGCCTTAGTTGTTAATGCTCCTAAAAACCAAATAACAACAACCACCTCCATGTGGTGTGGGTGCCACACCTCGACCCCTGCTTACGTTGGTTCACACCTGGGTGGTCACCCACCATGTACTTGTGCATGGAGGTTATACCCAGGATTACTAACAGTCCAACCATTGTGAAGGTGTAAGCAGAGGATTTGGCTGTCACAGACCGTCCGGACTTTGCTAAAATTGGGTCCACTTGACTTGAGTGTCACCCGAATATCAGTTTCATCAGTGTTTTAGACTCCCAGGTAGCAAGTACAGCTTGTCTGGGATATCTGAGAGAATGTCTGTAACAACCTTAAGTACCAAACTCAACATGGACCAGCCTCCCATATTTGTTGCAAATTAGATGGTTTCGGATCTCTGCCAAAAAGCTTATTCTACCTCATCCCATAGCCACTCAATTGGATTATGATCTAATGACCAGGGAGGCCACCACCTTTGGCTGAATTCACTGATCTTCCTGGAACTAATTCCAGTAGTGTGACATGCACATTATCCTGTTGTAAGAAACCGTTCTCGGATGGATACAGTGCAGACATGGAGAGATACATCCTGTTGGAAACAATTTCCAGATAACCTGTATCAACCAAATTACTCTACTGGTATCAAGGAGACCACATTTACTTGGGGCACACACACACCACTCGCTTCCATTGTTGACACCAGCAGGGTGGGTACATGGGCTCATTCTGTTTTTGCTGTATTCTAGTGCACTCATCAGTGTGAAACATCAGAAGCTAGGATTCGTCAGACCAGGCTTTTTTCTTCTCCCCCCCCCCCTCCGTTCCTCCAGTTTTGGTGTTCCTGAGCCAATACTGGAGGAATGGTGTACTGTAACCACATAATCTTTTTTTTTTTTTTTTGCTGACAGGAGCAGAATCTGGTTTGGTCGTTGACTGAGCTAATCCATCCATGGCAGGTTAAGACAAGCTGTGCATTCTGCAATTCCTCTTTCATTACCATTGTTGTACTGGGTTATTATCTGATTGATTGTAGTCCTGTTACTACATAAGTCTCTAATGCCTCCATTGGCCTCTCAGATCAGCAAACTGTTTTTGATCACAGGATTACCATTGGCTTGGATATTATTTCGTTATTGGACGAATATTGATACATCTGAGACACAGTCATATCTTGTTTGAACCATGTTATGTTTGTGGTCACTTCAATATTTCAACTTTCCCATTCTCATTCGGAATTCTACATCTATAGCATTCCTACATAACTGCCCACTTGCTTTATATAGCTTGGTACAAGTATGTAATGCTGTTATTGAAAGAGTACTCCATTTTATGGAGAACTTTTTTTATTTTTTTTTACTTAATATCTACTGAGTAGCCACTCTGTATATTAAGTAAAAAAAAAAAAAAAAAAAAATTGCAATGACATTGCTCCTGAGAAAAAGTGCAAGGTGATAGCACATGCAAGGTGACTGTGAAATTCTTTCACAGTCACCTTGTATGTTTATGCAATGTAAACTGTGCAACATTATTAAGCATAGCTTATCATTGTTATTTACTTAATTATCCTTCAATCAGTAAAACAATTTGATATTGATATGAGCTGAGAATTAGGAATGATAATATCCACTTCTTATCAGTTGGCATACTTAGCCAATAATACATTTTTCAACATACTGTATTATTATGTAGTTTCTTTATAATGAGTAATCTGAAATGAATAACCAGAAAAGCATTTTTTGATTTTTTGACAGCTCATTAATTTTGATATTCTGGCACTACATTTTTCTTTCTTTTTTAATTGCAGATTACAGAGTCAACTAAGTCTTCCCATACTTCACCAGACAGTGCTTTAAAAAAGGCTGGTAGGAAAAGAGCTTGTCGTAGGCGTTTTCAAAGTTCCCATGGTACATCAAGACGAGGAAGACCTAGGAGAAGTAATAATCAAGAAAAAGTAATGGCTACAGCACCAGCAGCAGCAGTAGTATCAAGGACAACAGAAGCTGTGACATCTGCAGCAGGATCAGCAGCTACTACTGCTGATTCTGATATGGATAATTTTCAGAGGGAAGCCTCCCCAGCCAGGAGAACCCGCTTTAAAGCATCACAATATAATGTTATTAGTAGAGAATGCATGGTAAGGGTTAAGAAATATTGATTGTTTATATATACAGATAAGGTTTTCCACTGCATAATTTAAGGAAATAATGTGAGGCAATGCTAAGTGCAATTTGAAGAGATTTTTTTTTTTTTTAATTAGTTTTTAGAAATATTAATGTTTGTGATATCGCCCGTTTGTCAGAAACAGTTATACAAGTTATAAAAAATTCGTGTATTTTTGAAAATTCTGAAAACAAATTATTTGTAGTGAGCTGTCTTCCAATTTTGTCCTGCCACCCTACCTCCTTTATTGTAATTTCAAAATTTTTAAATGAAATATATCATCAGTGAATTCAATTTAGGGAGGCCTCACTTCCACTGGGTAAGCAATTCTGCCTGGTTAAGTAAGAATACCTGATGTAAATAATGAAGTTTCATGAAAACAACTCAGTCAAAAATGGTTTCATCAGAACAAATGCAAGGGTAATGAAATATTCAGTATGAAAAAATCAACTCCCATCTCCTACCAGTTCACTGTGCATCTTTATGTAACCATGTTTCGTTTTAATAAATGTCATTGTAGCAAAAATATCACTTTAATACAATAAAAATTTATACTTCTACAAAAAAAATAATAATAAAATATGTAATATAATATAAAATATAAATTAATATACAGTAAACCCCCGCTGTTCGCGGGGTTTACGTTTCCTGAGAAATGCCGAAAATGCGAATACTGAGTTATGGCTCCCATAGTAATAAAGGGGTTCCGTTCCAAAGTATGAAATATATAAGAAAAACTAGTCTAAAATTTTGTCTATGTATGTATTATATGTACCTTCATAATATGACTATATACATAGACAGTACATAGTGAAATGCAAGCATATGGCATCGAAATGAAAATAAGAAACAATATTTATTAGAAATTTCAAACCAGTGCCTTTGCTAGCTTATCCCGCCAATGCTATCACCAGTTTCGCTAAAGTGTTGATAAAGGAGTTTTGCCTTTTCACGAATGATGAGTGAACTTAATGGAATTTTATTTTGAGTTCGGTCTTCTATCCACAGGTTTAAAGCCTTTTCCATTTTTTCTAATTTAACTTCATGAGTTACAGAGCAAATTTTTGAAGCAATTAGCGCGTTTTCACGGACACTACGGCGGATTTTTTCTTCCGATTTCTTGATTGATCGTACCATTGACTCATTGATTTTATAATGTTTTGCCACTGAGGAGACACTTTCACCATTAGAAATTTTATTTAATAACTCAATTTTATTCGCTAATGTCATCACCTTCTTTGATCTTTTCACATTTCCCTTGTTATTCATAGCCATATTTTTGTATGGGTTAGAAAGAACTTGACCACAATAAAGTCACTTTCTTCCGTTAACACACTCAAAAAAGTCTGTTTTACACTGCAAAACGGTAGATTTATCACTTTTGTAAGTATATCAAATTATAAATTGATAAATTTATTCAATTTATAAGCATATAAATTAAAAGCAAACGACAAAACCTTCCATGACAAGCACATGACACATACCGAACAAGAATTAGCAAGAAACATTCATGCTCGCGATTTTGTCACCCCTCTCCCCCCACCCACTGAGCGCTGTTTTGACCGGGAAAGATAATTTTAGCCACGCCCATGTTTTTTTATGGCGGAAAATGTTCACAGCGCTTCAAAAGTTACATTTTTTTAGGTTTCATTTTATATTAAATCAGCGACCGCGAAACCGGGAATACAGGTACCACGAATAGCAGGGGGTTACTGTATATTAATATATAAAATATTAAAAAATATTTTAAAAATATATAATAGTTAGCCAATGTACACAGTGAGTTGATTAAAAAATTAACATATGCTTCAAGTATGTTATTTTATTATTTTTTTTTTTTTGTGATTAATAGATGTGAAAAGAAAACACCGCCATCTCATCAGTTAATTATTAATATTATAACTTTATAGATCACTCAATAAAACTCGATAGTTTTATGCTCTCGAAACTTAGACATTCAGTTTAATTTCAACTGTATAATATTCATTAGTTTCTCCCATGTACTTTTAACTCTCTTTATCTTTATACATGTGTATCTCTTCACAAGCAACACCACATTCACGAGTCTTACGTAACAATGCATGTGGGGCATGCACAGATTGATTAAAGCTAACACTACTGCATTAAAACTATTTAAACTATGAATTTTTGTTTTTCAGATTTCAGTGACAAATATTTATAAAAGGCTTAAATATAGAATTGCATGAAAATCTGTGTGTTCAGAGTCCTCTTACAAGTGGATAAACAGACAGACATGGTGAAGACAATAGGCACATAAGCATATACACTAATGAGCCAAAACATATGATCGCCTCTGTCTCCATGAGTGGAGACAGAGGTGGTCATATGTTTTGACAACACCTAGGGGGTGATGGCACAGCACATATAGCCACTGCATGGTAGTTCCTGTCAGTACAAAGCCTGTACAATGGGGAAAGAGAAGGACCTGGCAGAATTTGAACAGGGAATGATTTGTGGCACTAGGAAGCTGGGGCCAGCATCTCAGCAATGTTGTCAGTTGTTCAAGGGCCACCATAGTGAAGGCGTGATGGGATGAGGAAGCCACTACTTCTGCTTGTTGACAGCCAAGGTAAACAGCGGTTAGCTGGCATGTGCTGTCCAGGAAAACAGATAGCTCATGATCCTTCAGTTAACAGTAGATTACAACCAGGGCATGCAGAGAAATGTTTTTGAGCTCACCATCCAGCAGATACTTTTGCAGGTAGCCTTATGGAATGGGCAACCTCTTTGTGTATCCATTTTGACAAACCACCATCAATACATCTGCCGGCAGTGGGCACAGGAAACATGGTTCGTGGACATTGGACAACTGGAAAGGTCTCCTGGTGTGAATTAAAGTTTAGGGATGTTTTCATGGACATCATTGTGTCCCCTCATCCCCATTGAACATGCCCTCACTGCTAGATCCTAACTTGGCATTGTTTTGGCCTACATCATCACCGTGTATTCATATGGCAGTGGACTATTCAACGAGACAACACCCTGTGTCACAAAGCCTGCATCATGCAGGAATGGGTTGAGGATCTTATCCAAGAATTTCCTGTACTTCCCTGATTGCCAAATTCCCCTGACATCAATCCCATTGAACATTTGTGGGATGCAGTGGAACACAGCTGTTTCCAGTACATGCCACTTCCTCACTCTGTTGCCAACCTTGGGAAGTCCAACCTGTCCAGGATACGTGAGAAATAAGTGTAGAATGAAGCTAATTAACACTGTTAATTAGTTTCACTCCACACAGGTAATGAAATGTTTCTTCTGAAATTTTAGGTTTTAATTCAGTACAATTCCAAAGAATTAAAACCTAAAATTTCAGAAGACATATATGCAAAATTTTCTGTGTATTGTGAATTTTGAAAATGGTAACACAGTTGCCTTGTGTACTGTATATAAACATGATTTCTCAATTTAAAGTAGGAGGAAATACAGCATAATTTGATATTTGCAAACAAACAAATAGGCATAAGGGCAGTGTACAGTGCATAGAGAGAAATTCAAAAATAGATGTAGCATTTCATATTGATGAAATTGATTGTTGAATGTTTATTTTCACCATTTGTCATAGAACATGATCTTCCTCTGAATTATGCTGATCATGCAGGCACATTGTTCATATATACATTTCCCAATAGCAAAAATGATAGTGTTGTGTTGTGTTGCAGTTAAGATATAGTTATGTTGTGGAAGAACAGAAGCAGCAGGAATTGTTAGATAAATTGCAATTTGGGGAAAGAAGAGGTAGTGATGGCTCTGGAAAGTGGGCAATTTTTTAATAATTCCGATGGCAGTAGTTTAAGTGATTGCAAGCTATATCCCTTCTCATTTTGTTATAAAAAAAATATATATATATACAAATATATGTATATCAAATCAAAAGAAGCTTGCCCTCAGTGGTAGTACTGAAAGATGTCTCTCTGGGGTACAACATTGACATCTTCTGAACAACCTCAAAACATGTCTGATTCCTTCAAAAAAACTCTGTCACTTGGTTTATATAATGCACCTATTATATATTACTAAAACCTGGAGTAGCAAGGATATTAAAAGAGGAGATTGAACAATTTGTGATAATAGGCTGTCCTTGTCATCTTACTAATTTGTGTGTTGAAAAGGGATCGGCATGCATTTATGTGAAAGTGGATGAATACTTGGTGGAAATTTATGACTATCTAGTTGCTAAAAACAAAAGAAGCATGTGTGTACACACATGCTGCTTCTAATTTCTTCTAATGAAGCATGTGTGTACACATTGGCTGCCTTTGGTTAAATGTGTAACTAGACTGGTGAAATGGTGGCAGTCTTTGACAGTGGTGACCTTTTCTTTAAAGGAGAGGTTTAAAGAGGTAAGAAAAGTAATATGAGCATTTTTCATAGTCAACAAATGGAAAAATGCAAGTGATCACTAGTAGATGGCACTGACTTATGTTCAAATCTACTTCATAATCCATAAGTTTTAAAAGAAGATAAAATTGTGAATTTAAGGAAAAGACTTCTGAATTGCAAACTTGGTAAATGTAAACCTAAACAGGCTTAGTAAACTTGTACAGAACATATGTTCATATATCTCTCTTCTTGCTTAAATAAAGCAATGTGTGCTTCTTTCAAGTGTTATGCCATTATTTGAAGAATCCAAATATAGTTCTTCAGTTCATCAAACCTGATGTCCATATATCGAGGTCATTACTCCTAGCTGTGTTGAAGAATGTTATGCTGGAGAATGATATCAAAAGTAGGAGACCGGCAGAATTGCTTAACAAGTACAGGTCACTGTTGAAAAAAAAGCCGGGAAATAGGGTTGAATTTGAAAGTGTCTGCAATTCTGCCCAGACACGATAGGAGAGAGTATATGATGAGTCTTATTAGTAAAATAATAAGAGAAGGAAGGAAAATCGTTTTGAATATTTTTGTTTGATTCTTTTAATTGCGTTAATTTGATTTTTAATTGTTTTATATTGATTTGAATTGTGTTAAATTGTTTATTTAATTATTTATATTTTACTCTAATGTACCGGTAAGTTGTCGATTTTTTTCGTTTTTTCCGTTTTAATTTCTGGAGGGTATCATACGGAAGTGTTCTACGCAGTATATTGAGGTAAACTCCTCTTATTATTTTACTAATATTATTATCAACATAGAACATGTTGAGTAGTACAGCTCTGTTTCATACTATCTCATGAGAGTCTTGTCGATCAATTCGGCCCTGGAAAGATTGTGCAAGGCTCAAGGGGTAGAATTTTTTTCAGCCTGAACTGTACTTGTTAACAGGAGAGATTGCTTCTATAGGGATGGGATACACTTAAATAGAAAGGGTGCAAGAATATTTGCTGATGCTATCGAGGCAGTGTTAGGTGGGTCGGAAAACTGCTAGCTTGGGGGGAGAGAAAGACTAATAGATTAACAGTAGCCACTGGCAGAGGTGAAAGAGATTCTTGCACTGCTTCTATTGGAATGAGCAGAAGCCTGAAAAACAAGATGCAGGATATTTCAGAGACTGCTGGGAGTCATTGCGGTACAAGTAAACACATGGGTTGTGTTAGGGTAGCTAAGAATAGAAATAGGTGCATGTATACTTGCGTGTACACCAATGCTAGGAGTTTAGTAAATAAATTTGATGAATTTGAGGTATTGCTCAAAACATCAAAGGCAGATATTGTTGGGATATCAGAGACTTGGTGTCACACAGATATAAGGAATGCAGAACTGGAATTTGGGGAGTTCAATGTCTACAGAAAGGATAGACTGGATAGGAAGGGAGGAGAGGTTATGCTGTTAGTTAAGAAATACATAAAATCCAAGGAAGTGAAGCCAGTGGACATCGCTGGACAGTGAAGTGTCGAGTCAGTTTGGTGTGACATAAGCATTGGGAGATCAAAATTGAGAGTAGGAGTGTGCTATAGGCCTAATGACTCTGATGAGTATAATAAGAAACTGTACAGGGAAATAGAGTGGGCTAGTAAATCAGAGAGTCTTATAATGGGAGATTTTAATTCCCCAGATATTGACTGGAATTTGGGGGCTGGTCACTCACACACTAGCAAGGCTTTTGTGGATTTATTGGATGATTGTTTTCTACATCAGCATGTTCGGGAGGCAACTAGAGGGAGGAATACTCTTGATCTGATTATCAGTAGTGATTCTTCATGCATTAAGAATCTGCAGATAAATGAACCACTAGGTGGCAGTGATCACAGTGTGCTGAAGTGGGATTTACTCAAAGAGGTAACTACCATTAGGATAAAAGGAAGGGTTATTGCTTTCGTAAAGGCGACTATGATGGACTGAGACAGTATTTAAATTCTATACAGTGGGACCAACTGATGTTACCAACAGCAAATGCAAAATGGGAAGCATTCAAAGAACTTACCTTGGAAGCTACAAGGCTTTACATACCAACCAAGAAATATTGTTCAAAGTTGAGGCCTAAATGGATGTCAGATGAACTGATGAAGCATATGGCAGAGAAGAAACATGCATGGGATACTTACAAATTAACACATGACACAGAAGCCTATGATAGATACAAGTTGATCTGTAACCAAGTTACAAAGGAGGTTAGGCAGGCAAAGGCAGATTACGAGAAATCTTTGGCAAGAGATGCAAAGAAAAACAGCAAAGAGTTCTTTACTTATGTAAACTCTAGAAGGAAGGGGATGAATCAGATTGGACAACTTGATATCGATGGGTCAACTGTTGATGATCCTGCTCAGGTAGCTAACAAACTAAATGAATATTTTGCATCGACATTCACACATGAGGAGTTATTTAGCGAGGGGAAAGCCAGAGGTGCATTCAACTCTAGCAGTAAGCTAGAGAATCCAGTAATAACTGAGAGTAAAGTGGAGGAGAAATTGTTGAAGATAAACACAAGAAAGGCAACCGGGGTGGATGGGATCTATCCAGTTATATTAAAGGAGGCAGCAGAGGAAGTAAGCAAACCCTTAGCCATAATTATGAGAGCTTCCTTGGACTCAGGGGAGGTTCCCACAGACTGGAGATGTGCAAATGTGACCCCAATTCACAAAGGAGGATCAAAGGCTGACACAAGTAATTATATACCTGTGAGTTTAACTTCTGTTCCAGGAAAATTAATGGAGGCACTAGTTAAAAAAGCACTGCAGGATCATTTAGACAAGACTTCAGTTATAGCTCGGACACAGCATGGTTTTGTTGAGAGGAAGTCTTGCGTGACCAATTTGATTGGATACTATGATGTAATCACAAAGGAACTGGATGCAGGGAATAACTTTGATATTATATACTTGGATCTTAGAAAGGCTTTTGATACTGTTGCACATGGAAGACTGCTGCACAAATTGGAGCAGTGTGACACTGGAGGCAAATTGCTGCTGTGGATAAAGGGGTGGCTGAGGGGGAAGAAGACAGAGTGGTAATCAATGGACACTGCTCGTCGTGGACTAATGTTATTAGTGGAGTCCCTCAGGGCTCAGTGTTGGGTCCATTATTGTTTTCTGTATTCATAAATGATATTGATGGTATATCAAGCTTAATGTCAAAGTTTGCAGACGATACAAAGGTAGGCAGGGTTGTCAAGGACACTACTGACACTGTGCTGCTGCAACAGGATCTGGAAAGGTTGAGCAGATGGGCTGAGAGGTGGCAAATGAAGTTTAACATTGACAAATGTAAAGTACTACACATGGGAAACCGCAACCCCAGAGCAACGTATCAACTCTGTGGTACTACACTGACAGTGTTAGAGAATGAAAGGGACCTGGGGGTAGTTGTGCAGGCAGATATGAAGTTCTCTGAGCAGTGCAGACGGGCTGCAAGAGTAGCTCATGGTGTATTGTCAATGATATATAGGAATTTTTCTAGCAGGGATAAGGAGGTGATTATTCCCTTGTATAAGGCAATGGTCAGGCCACACCTAGAGTACTGTATACAGGTCTGGAGGCCTCATTTCAAGAAGGATGTAGAGCTGCTGGAACGAGTACAGAGAAGGGCAACAAGATTAGTGAATGGAACAAAGGGGGTGCTCTTACAAAGAAAGGCTTAAGTTTTGCAAATTACAGTGTCTGGAGACTAGGCACCAGCGAGGTGATCTGATAGAAGTGTATAAAGCCTTGAATGGTTTGAGCATGCTCAATGCTGATGGGATTCTTTCTCTTGCTCAGAATAATCAACTGAGAGGGCATAAATTCAAATTGAGGAAAGACAGATGTAGGATAGACGTGCGGAAATTTGCCTTTAGCCAGTGGGTGGTTGGTTGGTGGAACAGACTTCCATCCCTTGTCGTGGAAGTTGATAGCCTAAATAAGTTTAAGGCTCAGCTGGACAAGTATTTTGAACGAACAGAGGGGTGAAGTGGAAGTGGTTTCTTTTTATTTCTTTATTTTTTTTTTTGGCTGATGCTGCATAAGTTTGCTTTCTTGCATCAAATGCCTCTACTAATGCTAATGTGCAAATGTATTTTACAAACACTTTTCATATTACCCACTTTTGTTTTAGAAATTAATTACCATAACAGACTAAATCAGAAGGATGGTTCTCACTCAGTCATGGGCACTAAATCAGAATTTAAAAAACAATTATTGCAGCTCTCACTTCTGGACAAGAATTATATATGACCCTCTTATTACAGGAACGGGGATAACCAACTATCTTATTCACATAATAAGGTTCCCAGATGCAAGCAACATCGATATTTTCTAGTTGACCTACAATTTTTATTTTATCCACAACAGATCGAGAATGGTGTGCATTCAGCTGCATTATTTTCAAACCTTTAAACGAACTTATATTGTGAGTGTACTGATTTGAATTAACAGTAATTTGGACTGTTGGCCATAGTTACGAAAGGAATCAGCCATACTTAGTTTAATTAATTTCAGTACTCTTTGATATTCTGGACACTTTTTGTCATGAACAGAATAGTCTCTCTCATGACTTCTAGCAATACAGTTCAAACATGCAGCCTCTTTGTTATTAATGTCTTTGCAATTTTTATATGTATGGCCTTTCTCAGAACGATGGCTGCATATAGGATCTCTTTGTCTACATGTTTTGGTAGTATACCCAAAACCCTGACAATGTAACATACAGTCACAAGATAGAAATCGTTTAACCTGTATGACATCAGTCCACCAAACAAGTGCTGCTGCTGTTGCATTAGAAACATTCTAATTCTTTGTGAAACCTCCAAAATCCAGTTATTCCCAGAATCACGCCTGTTTCTACTTATGAAGCGAACAATGACCTCAGCCACCATCTCCTCTTTCGTCAATCCCAAATGCAAAAGATTTTTCTCATACATGTCACATAGAAGATCATCGCTCTGAACTTCCTTACTAACATCATACACGATTACCTTCATTCCAGGTCTTTTAGGAAATCCAAAAGCTAATCCAAGACATGTCAATTGTTTGCACTTTTTTATTTCTTTTATGTCTTTTTTAGTTTGAATCTCTAAAACAATGCTACGATTAAATACTTTTCTTACCTTCCGTATCCTGACCCCCCTCAACGATTTTCTCATTTCCTTATCCACAGCAATTTGGACATCTTTACTATTTTAAGTATAGAGTCATCCTTAGCTTGAATTAATAAAACATGCTCATCATCATATGATTTAGCCACTTCATCATCTGAAGAACTCACTTTCAAGCCCACGTCGTTTGCAACAGAAGTTATGTAACTCTTAACTACATCACTATAAAGTTTCAGATTTTGTTGGTTATCCATATCTTGCCAAATCTGAATGGATTCATGTATACATTGTATCTGTTCCTTAAATTTCTCATTCTGTATTCCATAGAGCAAGCTTTTCTGCGAAAAGATCTAAACATCCCAAGCACTCCCTAATTCATTTCACAAATATACGTGGTCTCATTTCTAATCTCAACAATGTCCATTTCTACTTGCAGTCTGCCAAACCCCATGTACTTTTTCTGACAGAATCTCAGTTATCGGTTGATTCAACTACTGCTCATCTCAGATGCCCAAATTATTCGCTGTATGATTCCTTTCGCCTCAAAGGTGGTACTTGTGCATATGTCCGTTCTGATATTCACTGTCTCTGAGACTTGGCAATTTGGAATCTCCTCTCTTTGATCTTCTCTGGCTTAAAATCTCTTTACCTCATTGTGTCAAATTCATCTATTGTATCTACCGTTCTCCCAACTTCACTAATCACTTGGAGCTCTTTGACTTCCTCTCTTTGCAACTTGACTTTCTCCAGTCCAACTTTCCTAACAGTGAGGTAATTTTCCTTGATGATTTTAATGTTCACAACTCCAGCTGGCTTCCATTTTCTAGTCACACAGACACAGCAGGTCGAGATGCTGAGGCTTTTGCAATTACTAATGACCTAGCACAGATTGTTCATTTACCTACAAGAATACCAAACAATCCTAATCATACAGCCAATACAATTGATCTTTTTCTCACACACAACCCTTCTAAGTACACAGTCAAAGTGAGAGGTCCTTTAGGCACTTCAGATCACAACTTGGTGATTGTCTCTTCTCCAATGGAACCTCTATCTGATGGCTAAGGAATTATTAAGGTTTGAAAATGGCAGAAGGTTATCAAATTGTAGTAGGATACTTAATGATTTTGTAATAACTGAAAGCAAAGTGGAGGAGAAATTGTTGAAGTTAAACATAAGAAAAGCACCTGGGGTGGATGGGATCTATCCAGTTATATTAAAGGAGGCTGTAAAGCAACTAAGCAAACCCTTAGCCATAATTATGAAAGCATCCTTGGATTCAGAGGAGGTCCCCACGGACTGGAGATGTGCAAATGTATCCCCAATTCACAAAGGGGGATCGAAGGGTGACAGGAGTAATTACAGATCAGTTAGTTTAACTTCTGTTCCGGGTAAAATAATGGAGTCACTGGTTAAAGTTGCATTGCAGGATCCATCTTTAACTAGACAAGACTGCAGCAATAATTCAGACACAGCATGGGTTTGTTAAGGGAAAGTCTTGTCTGACAAATTTGATAGGATATTATGATGTGGTTATAAAGGAACTGGATGCAAAAAATAATTTTGATATCATGTATTTGGATTTTAGGAAAGCTTTTGACACTATTGTGCATGGAAGACTATTGTACAAATTGGAGCAGAATGGTATTAAGGGTAAGTTGCTACAATGGATAAAAGGATGGTTAAGTGGGAGAAGACAGAGGGTGGTAATCAATGAGTGCTGCTCTTCTTGGGCTAATGTTATTAGTGGAGTCCCACAGGGTTCGGTGTTAGGTCCACTGTTGTTTTGTATATTTATCAATGATATTGATGAAGGTATATCAGGCTTAATGTCGAAGTTTGCAGATGATACAAAGGTTAATGACAGTAATGGCAGTGTGCTACTGCAACAGGATCTAGATAATTTGGGCAGATGGTCTAAGAAGTGGCAACTGAAGTTTAACCTTGACAAATGCAAAGTACTGCATATGGGTAGAAGTAACCCCAGAGAAATGTACCAACTGTGTGGTACTACACTTAAGGTGGTAGAAAATGAAAAAGACCTGGGAGTAATTGTGCAGTCAGATATGAAGTCTTCTGAGCAATGCAGACAGGCTGCCAGGGCAGGTCATGGGGTTTTGTCAATGATATATAGGAATTTTGCTAGCAGGGAGAAGAAGGTGATTGTTCCTCTGTATAAGGCAATGGTCAGGCCACGCCTTGAGTAATGCGTACAGGTCTGGAGGCCTCATTTTAGGAAGGATGCAGATTTACTTGAGAGTGTATAGAGAAGGGCAACAAGATTGGTGATTGAAATGAAGGGATCCTCTTATCAAGAGAGGCTTAAATTCTGCAAATTGCAGTGGCTGGAGTCTAGGCACCTGCGCAGTGATCTGATTGACGTATATGAGGCCTTGAATGGGTTGAGCACGCTGAATTCTGATGGGATCCTTCCTCTTGTTCAGATTACTAACCTAAGGGTGCATAAATTCAAATTAAGAAAAGACAGATGTAGAATAGACGTGCGGAAATTTGCCTTTAGCCAGCGGGTGGTTAATTGCTGAAACAAACTTCCATCTGTCTTGGAAGTTGACAGGTTAAATAAATTTAAGGAGTAACTGGACAGGCGTTTAGAGGGAATGGCATGATTTTTTTTTTTTTTTTTTTTATTTATTTTTTTTTGGCTGATGCTGCATAAGCTCATACAGTTGCTTTCTTGCATCACATGCCACTACTACTACTACTACTACTACTATTTCTACTGCCTAGGTCATGGAGAGCCTAAAACAAAGAAAAGATTCTGTTCTTTTCCTCGGTAAGGAAGTACTTTGTCTGCATGTGACTACATGATACACAAATTTACATTAAAAAGTGATGTTCTTATAAATGCTGAGATAGTATAAATCTCATCAATTGACAGTATATCATTTTCAAATTTGAGATATTTTGCAGACAAGTTTCCAGTAATTCTTGAGGTCATTAAATATAAAGAATTGGTTCATTAAATAAACCAAAAAATGTTTTTCATCATCAATTCTGTCAGTTTTAGTATGAGAATCTATCGAATGCAGTTGTGAAAGAATTAATAATTGATGTACAGTGGTTCTTGGTTTGGAAACTGAAAAGCGCACAAGGAAGCTTAAAATATATCAAATTATCCCAGGTCAAGCTTGGTATTTTAACCTTTTCTTATAGCAGTTCTCACTATGATAGAATATTCAATCAGGTGAGAAAAACAAAAACATAAGTTCTGATCTCAGGGCCGTTGTTTTGAACAGCATTTCTGAACAGGGCAAACTGTTTCTTATGCAGTCAAAATTAGTTCATGTCTAATAGAATATCCATATAGAAATCCATTGACATAAAAGTATTAAGTTGGCTAATGTTTCAAAGCATATACTGTACTGGTAAATAATTTATAAAATGTGCAGGGTTTTTTTTTAAATGATGATTAATTTCTAGTGCAGTGTGGAGTTTAAAGAGACTTGCTTTTCCAAAATTCTCCTGTTTTCCTCCAAGTTTTTTTTTTTTTTTTAGATGCATTCTTTTTTTTTCCAAAACACCTGTTTAAAACTTGTTTTCCTCTTGCTTAGAAATGCCTGTTCTCCAGTTTTTTTCAGTCAAAAGTTGGCAGCTGTGCAATCTGTACCAAATGTTTCTTTTAACTGGTCATAGTCATATAATTCACAGAAGCTCTCTTCTACATTCCTGTGGTAGTCGTGAGGACTAGGTACATGTGCTTTATCACTGCCATCTTTACTGTGACTTGTGTGAACAACTCTTCTCCATTACTGTCTTAACCATGGTAGTGAAATTATCTTACTGAGCACCAAAGAGTTTCACAAACTTCAGGATTTGCCTACAACCTTTTCTCTTAACGTTCTTGCCTTCTTGTTTCCATATGAATTGTTCTGCTACTTACAATGCCACTTGCCATTGCTTCTACACCTTCACCACCAATTTTGCACCAATAATTCTGCAGTTACTGGTATAGGTGTCTTGCTGCCTTCATCAGCCTATAATGATGTCCATCAGCTATATACCTTCTAGTCCTGACTTTTTTTGGAATGGCATCTCCCCCCTCCCCTCTTTGGCTAATATGAGATTTCTCTGGTGGATGCAGATTTTGCGTCATTCTTATGAAGTAGTATGCAACCATACAGAGGCCTGCCGCCTCGTGGCAGGGAAGGGTGCCAAGAAGCAGCTAACCAAATGATCGCTTTTTTTCCTGGTGTTCTAAGTGACCAGATACATTTTCGAAATAACCCTTCACACTGCCATGACAGGGTTGAACTAATGTATAGGAGCTGCTCTACCCTAAATACATGCATTTACCTTTCTATATACATTATGCTCACCATATTGAAATTCTCTATCTCTTATGCCTGAGTAGCTTCATGTCTTTGATATCCCTATAATGTCAGCATTTCGTGAGTTCAGCATTTCATTCAGTGCTTCAAATTTATGCAATGTGTTTACTGTACCCCTACTATTATTGTATGTGAAAGTCCTACCAGTATTGTATATTGAGGTAAACTCCTCTTATTATTTTACTAATGTATATGCAAGTATAAATGCACCTGTTTTTTACTCTTAGTGACCCTAATACAGAGTATGTATTTCTTTCCCCTTTCAAACCTCCAGCAGGCTATGTAATTCTCAGCACTTTGCTTTCAAGGCTTTTGCATGTCCCAGTAAAAGATGTGCAAGAATCACTTTCACCTTTGCCTGTGGCTGCTGTTAGTCTCTGTATCCCCCCCCCCAAAGCTAGCAGTTTTCCATCCCATCCCCATAAAAAGTCTCCTGTTAACAAGCATAGACCATACCAAGAAAAATTCTACCTAATGAGCTTTTCACAGTCATCCCAGTATCTGAAAGATTCGCCAGCAGTGATCAGGTGAAAACTGAGCTAGTAAACATTGGCCCTGTTCTCCTAGACTTAAAAATTGTAGCTGTCAGACCAATTAGAGACAAAACAGTAGCTGTTGGGGCCACTTCTGAAGGTGGTATTGTCAAGATTTCAAGATACACTTAAGTTCAAGAACTGGGCTTGACAGTGGAGAGGACCCTCAGATGACACCCCAAGCTGATGGTGGATCTAGTTGTGACAAAGGACCACTTTCTCAGGGAACTGTGGCAGAGAAATCTCAAAGACAGGGAATACCTAGAGATAGTAGATTATCTAACATGACAGTTGTAACCAAGAATAAGGTCAGAGGGACCTCTGGAGTGAATTTTGTTATTGGAAGTATCTGGAGACAAGGAGATTCTTGTGGCCAATCAAGAATTTTTGTGAATTGGAGTTTGCAGCGGGTTCAAGACCTGTTGATGCCGACCCAATGTTACAAATGCATGGCTTTTGGCCATGTGGCCAAATACTGTTAAGCGAAGGTCTTTTGTGGCCATTGTGCTGGGCGTGGCCACTCATATAAAGACTGCACAAACTAGCTGATGCACCAAAGTGTGCCAACTGCTGGTGGAGGAAGTCTCCTTCGGCCCACACAGCAACGGACAAGATTTGTCCTGAGTATGCCAGACCTGTTGATATCCTAAAAAGGACAGATTATGGACTAATAAAGGCTCTTACTGTGTTGGGTTGAGATGACCTTCATTAGTAGAAAGCGATTGACCAGATGTATGAAAAAGGGCACATCCATGAATGGCTGCAGAATGATTCTGTTATTGTTTTGGTGGGTCGGGTCGATGGGGATCGACCGGTCCCGAATTAGGAATAATTTTAAATTTAGTCACTTTAGTTATTGACTTATGGGATGAGTATTCCCTCCTGCAGATATTACAGGAATGATATAAGGAGTTATAAATGTGATTGCAAGAGCGACCATAAATGTATGAGGGATGAATTCCCCTCTTGTTAGTTACAGGATAGATGTTATAGAATAAGTCACTTTTGTTTTTATTTATTTCTGGCGAGACATCAGAAGTGGTTTCTAAATAGGGCTACCTACCTCCTTGTGGTGGGGGCGGAGAGCCGTCCCTCTTTTGTTTTTATTAGGCAAGGTGTACTAATGTTGTTGTGACTACTAACCAGGATAAGATTAAGAGAACCTCACAACATAGAATTAGGGGCAATATGGGCAGAAGCCCAGAAGGCCCTTTTTGCTCAGGGTTTGACAAACGACTCCTTCTATTTAAGTGTATCCCATCCTCATAAAGTCTCCTGTTAACAAGCACACTCCATACTGAGACGAATTCTATCTAATGTGCTTTTCACAGTCCCTTCAGGACCAAATTCATTGAGAAAGCTCTCATCATATTCCCTCCTATTGTGTCTGAGCAGAATTGCAAGCACTTTAAAATTAAATCCAACTCATCGCTTTTTTTCCAACATTGCCCTGTACTTGTTAAGTAAATCCTCAGATCTGTCACTCTTAATATCGTTAGTACAATATGTATCATTAGTACAACAGTATTACCTTTTTTTGCCCTTAGAAGATGATAGGTACTCTTACATCAACTTTTGGCCCCTAGCAGACATACATGGGTCCTATTGTACCTATCTTTTTTTCAAAATAATTTCCCTGATAGTACAGGCACTGGCAGCAGCTACTTCCTGTGGGACCAGTGTTTGTATTGTGTGATGTGTGAATGTAGTCTCCAGCATTTGGCTTGGTGGCTGAGTGTTTAATTAGTCCCTCTTTTTAATTTCTTTGAGGGCACTTGAAGTCCTCGAGTGTCCTCACGTAACCTGAGGCACTTAATCTCTTCACACTCTCTGGAAAGAAATCACACAAGGACGTCCCCTTTTTGGTCAGATCATGCCCTTCTACAGATAACTCTACAAAAAAGGTTACATTCTCACTACTTTTAGCTTTTTCCTTTGCTGTTCTTGTTTAGTGCATGGGTCTAGTCTAACTTTAATTAAAAAATACTAGGGCATTTAAAACATATTCATTTAATATGTTAAGTAAAAAAAAAAAAAAAGAAAGAGCTATTTTCCAAAACTTATCTGCTTTCAAGAATTCAGTTTCAGCTGCCACAACTGTAGCCTAACTGCTAACTTCCAGTAACATTAGAAAGCATGTCCAGATACTGCAATGAGTAATTGAAGTTATTGATGGGAAGGCTAAACATGATATTTATGACAGTTATCAAGACAAGTGGAGAACTTATTACAAAGACTTGAAATAACTCACCTCATAAGCTATATTGAGTATAACCATACAGAATTTAGGGTCAACCAATAAAGATTAAACCACCAGGTTATGTTATTATTTGGTTATTATTATTTTAGGAGCATTAGCAACTAAGGCCATATTGCTCCGGGGGTATGCGGTGGTCATTCCTTTGCCTTTCCACATCCTCCGTATTTGTTGGTCACGGGCTCGAAACCCGATCTAGCTCCTGGCTACGGTGGCGCCTTAAACCACCAGAGCAATCACCCAATAGACCAAGTGCAGACCAACTGAAACACGACCAAACCAGATTGCCTCCACCAGACTTAAGTGGTCAAGACAATATACTCTGACATGATATACTCTGGGCTATCCCCACACCTAAACACATTCGTTGGAAAGAAAGATTTCATAGCAGGATGTCATCATTTGGCTCCATCTACTGCTGTTTCACTACAGATGATTAACCAAATTAAATTAACGTTTAAACAAAGTTTATTTAATTAATCTTGCTTGTAGTTAGAAATGTTTCACAAGCATAACTGTTGGTATGAAATGCCTTACAAGCATAATTGTTGTGGTAGCAGAAAATTTCTGTTTTTTTTTTTTTTTATGTGAACCCCAAACACGAGAGGTATTAGAACCTATAGTACTTAGTACCGTGCTTGGATTGGAGGTTGAGAAGACGAAAGAAGATATTTGTTGACATTGGACTTGAACTTCTGTAGATTGTAATTTTCAGGAAATACGTATGAAGGAAGGTTGTTCCAGAAAACGGCAGTTGAATGAATAAATGAGGAAGATGAAAAGTTGGTTCTGTGGGTTTGAAGTTGGACAGTAAATGGATGTTGGCTGGTGGCGGCACGTGTTCGGACTGTTTTGAAAGAGAGAGTGGGAATTATAGAAGCCAATTCAGAAGAACAGTGCCCATGGAAATATCTGTAGAAGAGGCATGCAGCAGAAACAGTACATCTATGAGAAAGTGAGTGGAGAGACTCTGTTAGAGATGAATCATTAATTAACCTAACTGCCCTCTTCTGAATGGAATAAAGAAGCCTGAGAGAGGTTTTGGGGGCCCCATCCCACATGGAATATTGTTCCCACAATATTCCATGGCAGGGCGGATTTGCGATTTATACAGAGTGAGCAGCTGTTTGGAAGAAAAGTAACGCGAGAGCAAAAGAGAAATCCAAGTTTTTTAGATGCAGAGGAAGCAATATTTGTTATGTGCTTGTGCCAAGAGAGATTAGAAGTCAGGGTAATCCCCAAAAGAGATATATTATTTTGCCTAGAAATCGGAGTGTCACTAAAGATAAGCATAGGAGCAGAAGAATCCTTTTTGCGAGATATAAGACAAGACTGAGTTTTCGAAGGGTTGAAATCAACTAAGTTGTCTTTGCCCCACTGGAGAATTACCTGAAGATCGGCATTTAAGGAATTGGTAGCAGATTTTCGAGACGTTGAAGCTGATTGAGCAGGACAAGGTTTCTCAAAATGGAAAGTAGAATGTAATGTGCTATCATCGGCAAAACTATGGATAGGGTTTCCAGTCAATGGAAGAAGGTCATTAATATACAAGAGGAAAAGAATGGGGGAAAGAACTGAACCTTGGGGGACACCGGCATTAGTGGAGAAGTTAAAAGACAGAGAGCCATCTACTATCACCCTCAGTGAGCGATCAGAGAGAAAACTGGATAACCAATTACTAAAAACAGTTGACAAACCATAAGATGGAAGCATGTTTAGAAGACCTGTATGCCAAACACGATCAAAAGCCTTTGTAATGTCAAGAGCAACTACTTGTGTTTCACCGAACCTTTCCATTGAATTAGTCCATAAATGGGTAACATGAGCCAGAATATCACCAGTGGATCGACACTGACGGAATCCATACTGGCGATCGTTGATCAAACGGAAGGTTTCTAGGTAGTTTAAGAGTTGTTGGTTAATTGATTTCTCCATTACTTTAGAAAGAGTAGAAGTAATTGCAATGGGACGATAATTGGATGGGAGGGATTTGTCACCCTTTTTAGGAACTGGCTGGATATGAGCAAATTTCCAAGCAGAAGGAAAAACACCTTTGGAATAAGAAAGTGAAAAAAGGCGGCAAAGAATAGGAGTAAGTTCAGGAGTACAGGTTTTGAGAACAAGAGGAGAAATACCATCAGGACCTGGAGCTTTCTTAGCATCAAGATTCATCAAAATTCTTCGGACATCCTTTTGACGGAAGACCACAGGAGGCTTTGAATGCAGCGTGTTGGGAATGGTGGGAGGTGTTTTACCAAGATCATTAATACATGAGCTGGAAGAAAAATGGGATGCTAGCAGGTCAGCTTTATCCTTGGCTGAAGTGACAACAGAACCATCTGGTTTGGACAGAGGTGGGAGCAGAGATGGGCAAAAGTTGTGGCCAATAGCTTTGGCAAGAGACCAGAATGCTCGGCTACCATTAGGGCAAGAATCACGTTTTCTACTCTTAGCCTGTTCAAACTCTAGTTTGGGCTGATTAGTATCTCCTTTACAATTGTTGCGAGCTTTGGTGTAAGCAGAAAATGAAACTGAAGAGTTAGAAACAAGCCAATTACGATATGCAACATTCTTCTCTTGAACAGCCATTGCACATTTATTGGAAAACCAGGTTTAGATAAAGGATGAGATTTTAAAGTGGAGTGTGGGATAAAGGATTCCATTCCTGCAAGAATAATTTCACTGACACGATCTGGGCAAACGTTGACATCAGAAGTTTTGAAACAGTAATCCAACCAAGGGAAGGAAGAAAAGAAGTCTCGCAGGTCATCCCATTTTGCATTCTTGTAATGCCAAACAATATGAGGTTGGGAATAGCCATGTGATAAAGGTTCCATTGGAGAAGAGACACTCACCAAGTTGTGATCTGAAGTGCCAAAAGGACCTGTCACTTCGACCGTATACTTAGAAGGGTTGTTTGTGAGAAAAAGATCAAGCGTATTGGCTGTATGATTAGGATTGTCCGGTATTCTTGTAGGTAAATAAACAATCTGTGCTAGGTCATTAGTAATTGCAAAAGCCTCAGCATCTCGACCTGCTGGGTCGGTGTGACTAGAAAACAGAAGCCAGCTGGAGTTGTGAACATTAAAATCACCAAGGAAAATTACCTCACTGTTAGGAAAGTTGGACTGGAGAAAGTAAAGTTGCAAAGAGAGGAAGTCAAAGAGCTTCAAGTGATTAGTGGAGTTGGGAGAACGGTAGAGACAACAGATGAATTTGACACAGTGAGGTAGAGAGATTTTGAGCCACAGAAGATCAAAGAGAGGAGATTCCAAATTGCCAAGTCTCAGACAGGGAATATCAGAACGGACATATGCACAAGTACCACCTTTGAGACGAAAGGAATCATACATCGAATAATTTGGGCATCTGAGATGAGCAGTAGTTGAATCAACCGATAACTGAAATTCTGTCAGAAAAAGTACATGGGGTTTGGGAGACTGCAAGTGTAAATGGACATCGTTGAAATTAGAATTGAGATCACGTATATTTGTGAAATGAATTATGAAGTGCTTGGGAGGTTTAGATCTTTTCGCAGATAAGCTTGCTCTATTAGTTTGACAATTCATGGTGTATTCAATAGTAAGAAAAAGTGGATGGGACATGCTGTATGAAGTAATGAAATTTTTGGATATGGCGTACACGTGGTAAGAATATACCCAGATCCTTGACATAACGTGGCCTCGACAATGCTCCCCGCATACACACTACTCGGACTCCCTCCAGTCACTATCTGGCAGATTAGAGGTAGGAAGATTATACACTAGCTGATCCGGAAGCCTCCTAGAGAGTTACCAATAGGTTCGGTCTGGTGTACTAACTAGCGGCTGGCCTGCGAACACCGTTCGCAGGCCAATGTGGTGAAAACAGTGTTCATTTAATATGATCAATCATTAGTTGATCAGACTGTGTATTGTCTCATTGTGCTAATATTTCCACAAGTTTCAGTGACATTTTTTCTGATAATATTAGACCTGGTTTTAATTATCACTAGAAATTTGTAGCCTTAATCGTAATATAGAATTTTTCATTATTGTTTGTTGAATCTGAATGTTTAAAATAAAGTTAATCTTTCTGTAGAAATAGAATAATAGGCTATGAAAATAAAATCTGTTGTGAAATAGCATTTTTATTGATTCAGCAGAAAAGTTTATAAAAGCTAAATTTATTGTTAATTCACATAATAAACTGAATATGTTTTTTATGCTTTTCTCAGATTAAAGCAGAACTATATATTATATACCTTTTAAAAATATACTTTGTGTGCATGTTCACGCACATATTCATCCATATCTATCTATGAGGTGTGACAATAAAGTTCCCAGCCTGGTGCAATAAAAAGAACACAATTTGAAGAAACTCAAAAATGGGGTTTTTTTATTCAAAGTAATCACCACTGGACTGAATGCCCTTATTACACTATTCTAAACGTTACTGAAAATAGTCGCCAAAGAGATGATGATGTTCATTTCTGCAGTTATATTTTTCTTTGTGTCCTCAAACTCCTAAAATCTCTTTCCTTTGAATGCTGTTTTCACCTTGTGGAAACCTGTGTGATGTGTGTTATGTTTTATGCAGTGGCTCCTAAATTAGTTCAACTCTGCCTTGTTACTCTGTGGTGATATGCAGAACTCTGTAAAATGACCAGAAATGAACATAGCACTAAATTCTTTTCTGGCCATTTTGCAGAGTTTTGTATATCAATAAATTAACAAGGCAGAGTTGAACTAATGTTTGGGGCTGCCCTATGTAACACACAACACAAGTTACACACGTCATTCACCTTGGGAAAGGGGAAGAAGAAGTCCACTGGTACTAGATCAAGAGAGTGGGGTGGATGGTTGATCTGTGCATTGCAATGTTTTGTCAGAAAAGTCTTCACAAGTGCAGAATGGGCAGGAACATTGTCGTGCAACAAGTACCAGCTGCCTTTCTTTCAAAATTGCAGCCTCACCAGGGAAGTGTGCTTCAATAGCTCTGAAGCACATGACATAAAATGCAGCATTGACTCTCTCCCCTTTTGAACTAATGTTTGAGTTACACCAGTTGTTCGTTGAAAAATGTTTTTTATGCTTTTCAGTTGCATAATCAGCATTGTTTTGATGCTGGACTTCTATAAATGATACATTTTGGACCTCGGTAATGATTTTGAAGTCCACCGCATGCCATGATGCTTCATCTCCGATGCCAATACAGTCGAGGAAATTAGGATTGTCTCGACAAGCCTGGATGAATGAAATCTTTGTGTGATCACACTTTTGTTTCTTTTGATCATCTCTGAGGCTATGTGGCACAAATATTTTACAGACCTTCTTTTCCCTAAATCTTCATGCTGAATTTTTCCAATCAACTCCTTATTCATATCCAGTTTATCAGCCAACATTCTGAAGATTGAACAGTGATCTCTTTCCACAATTTCCCAAACTTTTGCAACTGTGTCCTCATTTCCAGAGGTTGATGAACATTCATTTCTTGGGTCATCACAAACATTCACATGTCCACGTTTGAACTGTTTATACCATTCATGTAGAACTTAACATTTTATCACTATGAACAGTTTTTAACATTTCATATATTTCTGTTGCTGATCTTCCCACTTAAAGGCAAAATTTGATATTTATTCATTGTTACTTCCAACCTGTCAGCCTACTGGATAATCTCTGTACCACCATCTGTTGGAGGAAATTTGAACTACAACATGCAACTTTTGTTTATTTGCAAACTCATAAAACTTGACCGCAATAGCATCAGTCCATAAACTTTATTGCCACGCATTTTATGCATGTATGTATGTGTGTATATATATATATATATATGTGTGTGTGTGTGTGTGTGTGTATATGCACGTGTATATATTGTTAATCCTCGATAATTGTAGGCAGAAAAATATGTCATTGCTCGTGGAGATGTTGAGAAAGATAAGCCTCCAATTTGGCGGCTAGAAAAGGAACTCTTGTTGTTGCAGAGATTTGAACCTTTTGATCAAGATGGACGGCTACTATATAAAAATGGCACATCGGTAAGTATTTTGTTAAATAAATGAGTTCTGATTTTTTTTTTTTTTTTTTTTTACCCTGATCTGTCATAGTATAATGACAGCATTAAGCAGTTAACTAATATATCAATTTATTTTGCCTTGTAGGGTGTAAAGTTCCCTAAATGGAAAGAATTGGAAATGTGCTGACACTGTCTGCCTTGTTCATTATTATTTTGAAATCATTCTGCTCCCACTCACATTATTCATATTTATTCTTAAAGGAGGAGGGATGCAGAAAATTATCCCTTTCCCTGTGAGCAAGTTTGATATACTCTGTTGGGATGAGTTGAGCCTAATGCTGTTAAGGTAAAAGATCTTGAAAAATTTTATGACCAGGAAAAATGTGAATACTAAGCTTACAAATTAAACTTTGCATTCAAAAAAAAAAATTTTTTTTCCCATAATGATCTCCTTTATGACCTTTTCATTGATTCAATATATTTTTCACCTTAATAGTGAGGTGCCTTCTTATTACTGCTCTGTTACTAAACTTCATTTTGACAGCATAGTAGACCAAAACTTACCTCTTGCTGTCATTGCAATAACTGTCTTCCCACTCTGTGATGAGATGGAAATTCTTCTTATTATGAAAGCTGTTTACTTTAATGAAATACTGAGGAAACTCCTGGAGATAATGAAATCAAGAAATCATTGCTACTGTGATAGAATATTGAAGTCTGTTAAATTGAAGACTTAATTACAATTACAACTGAATTACAATATCATTAAATTGTCGGCCCCAGGTGTCAAGTGACTTGTGACTGGACTTTCACTTTCACTGATGACAGCAAGACGATTGCATTCATCTGTGTGTCAAATTTCATTCATCTGTGAAGGTTAGGTGGTAATTTTCCCCAAAAAATATAATTTCTTTGAATTGTATGCTTTGTGGTTCTTGCAAGTTTTCCTGCATATATGAATCCTAATAGATATAAGGCTTAATTTGTATTCCAGTAATAGAAACATGTGAACCTTCATGAGAAGGAATGCAGCTGAACTTTGTGGGCTTGGACCTGAGTGCGGCTATGTTCAGCTGCATTCCAGAATCTAGTACGCACATGCTCAGAACGGCTCTTGCAAAACCACTGCTCAACAAAGATGGAATCCTATCAAGCAGTATCAAAATTCATGAACTGTCAGGAATAAGCTGAAATGGTCAAACAAATCCTTCCCTGGAAATATTGGTGTTCTTCATGTCACTAAAATGTGATTGGAGCCCAAACAGCAGGATATCATTGTTGTTTCCCCAGCAGGTTTGGGAGTGTTATTTACCCCCATCAAAGATAAATGAGTTGCTGACATCACAGCATTTTCAACTCATTTTAGAGATTATTCAACCAGATGAAGTTGGGGTAGGATGAAAACTGAATTCACATCTGTTTCTGGTGAAGTGTTGGAAATGCTCTTGACAGCTTAGTCCAAACACTAGTGCCATTGTTATAAAGTAAACTTTGATTCAGCACTGTAAAGATGGCCAAGTCTGTAACAGTATTTCTCTTGAAACAGTCATAACCAGTTGATGTCTAACAGACAATCTGAAAAGAAATTCACAGACAGAAAAATCCTAGGTAGGCTTTGAAGCATACTGTATTGGTAAACAATAATGTAGTTTCATTTTAATTTACAATATGTATGTTGTCGGTAAAATTTGTTTTATAGCGCAGTGTGGCCATTAAAAAATGTTCTTTCCAAAAAAAGTCTTCTCTTTAAGAAAGAAACTAATCTATCACTTTATTACACCATGATAAATAATTTTCAAAAATGAGCATCATGTTACAAAATCTTTACCAAGTAGGTTCACGTGCACATTAAATAAGAACAAGGATTATAAATTTGTCTTCCTCAAACTGCTGACATCGTGCTATAAGAGGCATTTGTAATCTAGAATTCTCACAGCATGTTGTTTTCCACCACTCCCCATGCTTCAGTAATACCCACTTAATTTTATTTTTGAAATGTCCATTTCATAGTTTCCCCATTTTTCTCCCTTTATTTCTGTTTAAAGCAACCTGGCTAAATTTCTTGATGTGATATGCTTCCCTCCTCTTACAGGTGACTATCCAGTTGAACTCTGAATTTATTCATCCTGTCAGCCTCAACTACCTGCAAGGGCAACTTGTTCCAGCAATCAATGACTCACTGGCTAAAAGAAAACATTCCTACAATGTAATCTGAACCTCAACCCCTGTAATTTGAATTTATGACACTAGTTCTGGAATTCTTTATAACAGTTAGTATTCCACCTTCATTCATTTTACTAATCCCTCTCAGAGCCTTATACACCCCAGTCAGGTCACCTCTGAGGTGCCTGGTTGCCAAGCTCTGTAGCCCACATAATTGGAATCTTTTTATCAGATGAGGTCTCAACACCTGAACACAGTATTCCAGATGCAGTCTTACAGTTGCCTTACACACTGAGATTATGACTTTCATATCTCTGCAGGGTAACATTACATAAATCGATACGACACCATGGGCTTTCCTGTCTGCCTGTTTATACTGTTCAGAAAACTTCATATAGCTGAAACCCGTTAAAACAAGATGCAAGCATTGCTCCAATTTTGCATCAATTGAAACATCTTTTTATTCACTGAAGATCAACATTTTGGATTCCTTGCGAACACAAATGTTCATATATAAATAAACATATATAAATGCAAAAAAGAGAAGGACAAACCAGATCGGATCCTTATGTAATGGACATGGGATAGTATTAGATACCCTAGCTGAAGTTGCAGATGAACTCAACAGTTACTTTGCATCGAATTTCAATATCATTAATTACATATTTTTTGACTTCACTCACATAATTTCTCTTTGATATAAAGGGTTTAAATTTCACATGATTATTTAATGGAAAAACTTTCAAGCCTACAGGCCAATAAGACTCCTGGAGTTTATGGCATATTCCCTATAATTTTAAGGGAGGCAGCATGTGAGTGCATTGCCCCATTGAGGCTAATTATGAGAGCATCACTGGACTCGGGAATGATTCCGTTGGATTGGAAAAGTGCCAATGTATCTCCAATACATAAGGGCGGTTCTAAGAGTGAAGTGGGAAATTACCGACCGGTTAGTCTAACTTCAGTAGTAGGGAAAATCATGGAGACAATGATCGAGTGTGGAATTTGGGGATCATTTAGATGGAAATGAAATGCTGAAGAATAATCAGCATCATTTTGTAAAGGAAAAATCATATTTAACTAATCTGGCTAGCTATTTTTACAGGGTCACTCAAGAGATGGACTTAGGGAATAATTTCGACATTGTTTATTTAGATTTCAGCAAAGCATTTGACTCAGTCCCACATGAGCAGTTACTTTATAAGCTGGAACAAGTTGGAATCACAGGGAAAATGTTTAGATGGATAGCAGGATGGCTTCAGGGCAGGAGGTAGAGGATTGTGATAAATCGTTATTCCTCAGATTGGGTTAATGTAAGAAGTGGGGTTTACCAGGGATCAGTATTGGGACCACTGTTTGTTTTTATTTTCTTAAATGGCATTGATGAAAGGATAGAGGGCATGATGTCTAAATTTGCAGATGATATAAAGATTGGTAGAGTAGTTAATGATTACCGCCAAGCAGAGCTTCTTCAGAGAACAAATTCCTTAATGATTTCCCCTTTGCTTTTTACACCAGAGCAACCAAAAGTAGCAAAATGTGTCAGTTTTATTTATTCAGCCTCTTGTTGCCATACTGGACTGCCAAGCTCACAAATACAGAAATAAAATGTGGTTTTGCTTGAATTGGTCTGTATGAACTAAAACAGTAGATAATTTCTTTCTCCAGTACAGCAGGCCCCCGTTATAACGTGGTTCGCTATACGCTGATTCGCTATAACGTGGGAAACGTTAAAACGTTTCCCACGCCGACTTGAGAAATTTTCCCACGCTCAGTGAAATTTTCTCGCACGCTAATTTAATTGCAGTACAGTGACTTGTTACGTAGTTCCTAGATCAATATTTTAAAAAATGACGAAGTATATTGCTTGTAATATTTGCGTTATATGCATTTATCCAAAGTCTACTCATCACCCAGTACCGTATTAGACAACGTGCGAAACGGACAGTTTACTTGAACATTGTACCATAATTAATGCAACCAACGCAGTTACATTTTCGAAGAATGAAAAATCAACAACTTCTGAGCACAGTACGAAGACTATAAATGTAAGAAAAAGACTGAATTTGAAAATTAGACGTTTTGAAGCGAATCGATTCCGGTCAACGACAAGCGGATGTGTGCCATAATTTAGGACTTGCAACTTTAACTGTAAGAACAGTTATAAAAAAATAAAGAATTAATTTTTGCAGCGGGAAAGGTAGCTGTTCCACTGCAAGCAACTAGGACTAGGCCAGCTATTAGGATTGAAATGGAAAGACTTTAATTTTATTGAAGATAATGTCCAATGCAGAATTCAGTTAAGTTAAATATTAACAAAAAAGAGAGAGAGAGAGATTAGCCAATATGATGATCTGAAGAAAACTCGCCTAAAAAAAAAAAAAATGTGGAACCATTTAAAACTGCTAAGGGCTGGTAGAATAGATTTAGAATCCAGGGAGTGCAGATCAAGGAGCCGAAACTTTCAAAAAAGAACTTGTTAAAATTATTGAAGAGGTATATTATGTGTTATACTTCTCAACAAGTTTTTAACATAGCTGAAGCAGGACTTTTGTGGAAACGAATGCCTAAAAGAAGTTTCATATTGAAAGAAGAAAAAACATGCCAAGTTTCAAAGCGGCGAAGGATCAGTTGACGTTATTGTTGGGTGGTAACGCTGCGGGGGATTTAAAATTAATACCCCTTTTAGTTTATTTGGAAGAGGGCCAAAGTTCAACTCAAAATCCACACATTTTTCATGATTAAATTCATCCATTAAATTAAATCAATTAAATTCATGATTTTAATTGGAATTTTAAGTTTACTTTTGATACGCAAGTAGTTACCACATAATTATACGTATGTAATGCAGAATATTTTATATGTGCAAATATTTGAATATTAAATATTTTGACCGACATTTGTGCATCTTTTCATTACCGTTTATTATTGATTAGGAAATATCCTATGGCACCGACCGCAGCTCACAAATACATATGTTACCTTATGGGAAAGCGGCGCTCGCTTAGCGCGGATTCACTTAGCGCTCTGTTTTTCCGGAACGAATGATCAGCGTTAAGCGGGGGTCACCTGTAGTCTGCTGTCCACTTTTGTACTAATACTATCTTATGCATTTTGAAATTTTGATTCTTTTTGACCAGAAAGAGAAGGTTCTCTTTTCATGATTAAGCAAGAATAATCAGTAACTAACTATTTATTGCCAACCTTGAAAAACTGCAGCATATATTTTGCAAGTAACTACTACTGTTACCATAAAAAAAAAGTGAGTAATTAACAAACCAATAAGTTGGCACAATGTTTCCTATGTTATGCAAGGAGACTAATGGTATGCTTCCTAGAGAGAGAGAGAGAGAGAGAGAAAAAGAGGCCTTCAAATAAGAAAGTAATAAACTGGAAGAAAAAAAAGGAAGATTGAAAGACCAAGAGACTATAAGCATGATCTTTTCAGGGGAGCACCCACACCTCTAGATATCCAGAGGGTTGTATTTCCATAGTGAAGTGCTGAAAAGCAGGCAAATTTTCATTAGGTCTCCTATATATGATCTATAACAGAGCAAGCCAAAGAACAAACTTAAAGGAGCAAATTAAGGAAAACACATATGGCAAGGCCTTCTTTAGTCTAGCATAAGAAAACAAAGTATACAAAATGTGAATTTTTCATGCTCAACGATAGCAAATCAACTAAACTAATCTAATATAAATATGCAAAATAAAATTAGAAAACCAAACTACTAAAGAGAAATAATAACTAATTAAATAATAAAACAACCAATGTCATAATGTTATGTTATCAACCAAATTAAAAGATTCTCGGGAAATAGAAAGTAGAAAATTAGAACAGGACTGTGACTAGCTGTGTTTAATACTAAATTTTTATTAAATTGTACAATTATATAACATCAAATTAAGAAATGATATATCTCTTTTGGGGATTACCATGACTTCTAATCTCTCTTGGCACAAGCACATTACAAATACTGTTTCCTCTGCATATAAAAAACTTGATTTTTTCTTTCGCTCACATTACTTTTTTTCCAAACAGCTGTTCACTCTGTACAAATTGCAAATCCGCCCTACCATGGAATATTGTTCCCACATCTGGGGCAGTGCCCCCAGAACCTCTCTCTGGCTTCTAGATTCCTTTCAGAAGAGGGCAATTAGGTTAATTAATGACTCATCTCTAACACTGTCTCTCCACTCACTGTCTCATAGACGTAGTTTCTGCTGCATGCCTTTTCTACAGATACTTCCATGGGCTCTGTTCTTCTGAATTGGCATCTATAATTCCTGCTCTCTCTTTCAAAAGGCGCCTCCGTAGCCGGGTGGGAAGGAGCAGCAGTGCGTAGCGCACGCTTCTTGATTAGACCGGGGTTCGAGCCCGTCCCCACCAAATATGGAGGATGCGGAAAGGTCAGGGAATGACCACTGCATATCCCGGAGCAATATGGCCTTAGTTGCTAATGCTCCTAAAAAAAACCAAATAACAACAACAACTCTCTTTCAAAACAATCCGAACACATGCTGCCACCAGCATTTACTGTCCAACTTCAAACTCACAGAACCAACTTTTCATCTTCCTTGTTTATTCATTCAACTGCAGTTTTCTGGAACAACCTTCCTTCGTACATATTTCCTGAAAATTACAGTCTACAGAAGTTCAAGTCTAATGTCAACAAATATCTTCTATTGTCTTCTCAACCTCCAACCCAAGCATAGTACTAAATACTATAGGTTATAATACCTCTCATGTTTGGGGTTTTCATAAAAAAAAAAAAAAAAAACCTCATAACCAGCCAATGGACCAAGATTGGGTTGACCACCACTAGTTGACAGTTTAGGTGAATGGTGATTGGTTGGTATGTGCTGTCCAGAACAACAGACTACTCATAATTCCTCGACATTAAATGACTGGAAAAGAATGGCCTTGTCTGATGGATCAAGGTTCCAGTTTCATCATGCCAATGGATGGGTGCGTATTTGACAGCAAGCAGGTGAACTACTACTACAACCGGCACGTCCGTAGCCAGGTGGGCAGGAGCAGCAGTGCGTAGCACACGCTTCTTGATTAGACCGGGGTTCGAGCCTGTTACCACCAAATATGGAGGATGCAGAAAGGTCAGGAAATGACCACCACAAATCCCCGGGGCAATATGGCTTTAGTTGCTAATGCCCCTAAAAACAAATATATATATATATATATATATTTTAATTGCTTAGATGAATTAAACTTTAGTGTCTATTTTCCATTGGGTATTAGGGTGTATCCTGAACAGGAGATTTTGTTAGCATTTCAAGTCTAACATATTCCTAGGGGTCTGTGGTGGCTTTCAAATTATATAATAAACAATAATAAAAAGTTAGTTCTAATACTAATTATTTAATTTTAATTAATGTTATTAATCAATACTAAACAATACTAAATAACATTCCCTTATCTGGTCATCTATCCGCTACTTCTTCAGGGGCTTTGAGCGGATCGATAGCCAGTTTTAAAGGAATGTCTCATAATTACCCGTTTCTGTTAACTCCTTATCAGTTTTGCCTTTTTAGTGAGATTTTTTATCTCCTTTAGATTATTTAATTTATTAGATAATGATATTTTTATGCTAATTTGTCTTTAAATTTTTGAATATTTTTAATACTTAATTTAGGAATTCAGCAAACTGGTATAGGAGAAACAAAGCCCAACGGGTAATTATCGGAATAAGAGAGTGGAGCTATACTTATCTGTCCGGTGGTGGTGGTGGTCCTTCAGTAAAAGAGGGGTTAGCTCTTGTTCACTGTTTGTTTCATTCTTGGTTTGGTTTTTATTGCGCAGTCACGTCTATTGTTGCTTGATATTGTTGTAAGGTGATATTTTAGCAAGTCTTCCGATAAGTGGGTTGGTTCCTACGTCAGCCGGGGTGCGGCCTGGGTGGGGGGGTTTTTTGTTTCCGTTTTTAAACTCCGTGGTGAACATTAATTTGAATAAAATGTGATATGTTTGTATTATATTTACAAGCGTTATTTATTGTTATTTACATAAGTTGGTTTGCTATCCCTTTGGACTGGGCCGGTATAGCTTTTCTAAGGCATAACAGCCCGTTTTGTCCTCGGGGATAGCTATTTACATATTTACAGCCTCCTGTAAAGTGAATTTTACCTTGCGAATGGTTACCCATAGATTAATTTTTTATTTTTATTTTTTATTCTGATTTTGAAGGGTGGGTTAATATAGGAAACCGGATTATAGTGCGGTCAGAGGACGAGCCTCCTCTGAGCGTAAGAGATCCGGACCTTAATTTAGGTTTTGGTATTGCTTTGTGATTTAGATATTAGATTTTTGTTATTAATAAGTGTGGCCGCTTTTATGTGGTGTTTGCTGTAATTGTAGGGTATATTGTTTTTTGTGAGTGTTTTTATCAGTTTGTTAATTGCTTTTGTTATGTTTTCTGCATTACTGCATATTTTTATTATTCTGGTCGTTTGGTTCCTAATTGTGTTTCCGTATATGTGTTTTGCAATGTTGCTATCCCAGTGGATGAGTTTTATAGCTGGGAATTTGAAGTGGTCTCTTTTGTCATAATGTTTAGTTTCGATTTTGTTATTTTTGATAGTAATCTGGCTGTCTAGGTAATATGCTTGTAATTTGCTGTTTTGGTTGGTGCGTTCTATGCTGAGGTCGGTAGGATATATTGCTTGGGCTAGTGTTTCAAAACCGTCGTGGTTGATGATTAGGACGTCATCAATATATCTGAACATGTTAATTTCTTCTGTTATGTTATTTTCGAAGTGATGTAAATATAGGTTGGCAATCGCACTGGAGCAGCAAGATCCCATGGCTATTCCTCTGGTCTGTAAATAGATTCTGTTTCCCATCATTACGTAGTTATTTTTGACGTTGAGATTGACTAAATCGTTCCAGTATTGTTTTTTACAGTTTAAACTAATTTGGTGGTTTTGAAAATAGACTGAAAGGACTTTGATTAAATTGTCATGTGATATGCTGGTGAATAGGTTTTGGAAGTCGTAGGTGTATAGGCTACTTATCTTATTGCTTTTGTTTTGGATGTAGTCTAGATATGTTTTGTTGCTGGTGATTATTTTGGTACTGGTTATTTCATTTAATATAATTTTAAGTTTGTCTTTAAATAGGTTACTGGAAACTTTTGTATAACTGTTTATATATATATATATATTTAAATGGTAACAGCTATGTGCAAAATAAGTGCTGTAGTTTTTCAGCCATATTTCACATGCTTATTTTCTAATAAGCTTTAGCATACATTCTTCACAGTGCAATTTTTACATTCCTTCCCTCAGCAACAATTTTCAGATAAACTGGCAAGAATGCCACTGGACATGGGAAGGGGCAGCAGCTCTAATTCTAAAAGTCCGAACTAGTTGTTAAGTTTTCCAAAGAAAACAAATTCATAGTTCAGGAATAATGTGTATACTTTATAAATTAATGGAGACATCTGTTTCATATAATAAAATTTTGAATAGAATGCACTGACATTTTTTTAATTCTAGCATTTCTTTAAATCTTAGTATGCTGCTTGGAATGAAATGACAAAACATGAATATATGGATGTGAAAATTCGAGTAATAGCCAGGTCAAGAAGCCTTACAGTTGTGGAATATGCTGGTCTGTCTTCCATCGAAAAAACAAAAGACACGTAAGAGTTTAATATTTGTAGTTTCTACTTATTTGAGAACTTGCTGCGAACTAAAATTTTGTTTTGTATTTTGACTGCTTTCAGCATTTCGTATGTTTGTATTTTTAAGACATTGTAAAGTTATTTCTTTGCGTGTGTGCATCAATTGATTTAGGAAAGTTATAAAAGTTAAGCGTTGTTAAAAATATGGTCCTTTTTGCTAAAAGCACTTGTAGTATATCAAAATTTTGTGTATCATCTGTTGTAAGTAACATTTCTCTCTCTCTCTAATTTTTTGTTAGCATGCAATAACATTTAGTGTGATATTTAAGAAAGACAATTGCATGTCATGCACTAACTGACATAATATGAGATAGATTTGAAAGAAGAAAAAAAAAAAAAGAGAGAAGAGTGATAATTGTTGGTTTTTTTTTTTTTTTTTTTTGTTAGTAGTAGTAGTAGTAATAACCCTCTTCTAGTAGCAGTGAGAATGCTGTACACAAGATGTGGCAATAAAGTACTTGAACTGGTGCTGTTGCAGTCATGTGTTTGAAAATAAGCAGAAGTGGTATATTGTAGTTCAAACTTCCTCTACAGCAGCAATTCCCAACCAGTGATTCGCGAAAGTGTTCCAGGGGCTTCGCACTAAAAATTCTGTAATGGCGGCTGCTTAGATTTGCATAGGTAAATTATTGTAAACTGCAAAATATAACTAATAATAAACAATAAAGTAAAATTAAATTAAATTAAAAGTAGAGAATTGGCAAAGAAAGAAACCACTTCTCCCACAATTAATTATAATTCCTTACTATCCTATAGTATATGAATAAATAAATAATTTTTTTTTTTTTTTTTTTTTTTCTTCCCATTCTCAAGGATCATTGTTATGTACAGGTACCTTTTTTTTTTTTTTTTCTTCTTTTCTTTTAGAACCTATAGTACTTAGTAATGTGCATGGTTTGAAGGTTGAAAAGATAAAGGAAGATACTTGTTGACATTAAACTTGAACTTCTGTAGATTGTAATTTTCAGGAAATACACATGAAGGAAGGTTGTTCCAGAAAACAGAAGTTAAATGAAGAAGAAAAGTTGATTCTGTGAGTTTGAACTTGGACAGTAAAAGGATGTTGACTGGTTGTGGCACATGTTCGGACTGCTCTGAAAGAGAGAGTGGGAGTTATAGAAGCCAATTCAGAAGAACAGTGCCTATGCAAGTATCTATAGAAAAGGCATGCAGCACAAACTTATTCGGCACCTCCGTAGCCAGGTGGGAAGGAGCAGCAGTGCCTAGCACACGCTCCTTGATTAGACCGAGGTTCGAGCCCGTCACCACCAAATACGGAGGATGTGGAAAGGTCAGGGAATGACTACCGCATATCCCGGAGCAATATGGCCTTAGTTGCTAATGCTCCTTAAAAAAAAAAAACCAAATAACTAACTAACTAACAAACTCAGTCTATGAGACAGAGAGTGGAGAGACTCTGTTAGAGATGAGACATTAATAAACCTAACTGCCCTCTTTTGAATGGAATCTAAAAGCCTGAGAAAGGTTTTGAGGGGAGCCACCCCCAGATGTGGGAACAATATTCCATGGTAGGCCGGATTTGCGATTTTTACAGAGTTAACAACTGTTTGGAAGAAAAGTAACGCCGAGAGCGAAAGAGAAAACTCAGTTTTTTAGATGCAGAGGAAACAGTATTTGTAATGTGCTTTATGCCAATAGAGATTAGAAGTCTGGGTAATCCCAAGATCTTGCATAGAAATCATCATTGAAGATAAGCAGCAGAAGAATTCTTTTTGTGAAATATAGGACAGGACTGAGTTTTAGAAGGATTGAAATTAAGTTGTCTTTGCCCCACTGGAGAATTACCTGGGGATCAGCATTTAAGGATTTGGCAGTGGATACTTGAGAAGTTGAAGCTCTTTGAGCAGGGCAAGGTTTCTCAAAACTGGAAGGCGGAATGCAATGTGCTAATGTCAGAAAAACTTGGATAAGATTTTCAATCAATGGAAAAAGGTCACTAATATACAATAGGAAAAGAGTGCAACTGGATCTTGTGGAATATCAGTGTTACTGGAAAAGTTAGAAGACAGAGAGAAAACTGGATACTCAATTACAAAGAACAGCTGGCAAACCATAGGATGGAAGCTTATTTAGAAGACCTTTATGCCAAACACAATCGAAAGCCTTTGAAATATCAAGAGCCAGTGGCTTGAGTTTCACCAAAATTTTCCGCTGAATTTGTCCATAGATGGGTAATATAAGCCAGAATATCACCAGTGGATCGAAACTATCGGAATTCATACTGGCAATCGTTGATCAGATGAAAGATTTCCAGGTAGTTTAAGAGTTGGCGGTTAATTAATTTCTCCATTACCTTAGAAAGAGTAGAAGTGATCGCAATGGGACGATAATCGGTTAGAAGGGATTTGTCACCCCTTTTTAGGAACTAGCTGGATATGAGCAAATTTCCAAGCAGAAGGAAAAAACACCTTTGGAATACGAAAGTGAAACACGACGATACAAAGCAGGAGTAAGTTCAGGGGCACAGGTTTTGAGAACAAGTGGAGAAATTCCATCAGGACCTGGAGCTTTCTTAGTATCAGATTCATCAAAATCCTTCTGACGTCCTTTTGACGAAAGATCACAGGAGACATTGGAGTGTACTGGGAATGGTTTGAGGTGATTTATCAAGATCATCAATACCAGTGTTGAAAGAAAAACAGGATGCTAGCAGATCAGCTTTATCTTTGGCTGATGTGACAACAGAACCATCTGGGTTTGACAGAGGTGGGAACAGAGATGGGCAAAAATTGCGGCCAATAGCTTTGACAAGAGACCAGAATGCTTGGCTACAATTTGGACAAGAAGCAAGTTTTTTACTCTTAGCCTGTTAGAAATCTGGTTTGGACTGATTAATAACTGCTTTACAAAGTATAAATAATACTTAATAACAATTTTTATTATTATGCAATGTTGCTTATAAAAACGTGTTACTGGAAATATTTTATAATAAAAATTCAGAAATATTTTACGATTTCAGTGAATATAGGCTTAGTGATTTGCATTAAAAATATTATGTTGAAAGGGCTTCATGATAAAAAATATTACATTGGAAGGGATTCGTGAGTCAAAGGTTGGGAACCACTGCTCTACAGGAACAACAAACGAATATTAAAATTTGCCTTAAACTGAGAAAATCTACAACACAAACATATGAAATGTTAAAAACTGTTTATAGTATTTAAACATTAAGTTGTACCATGTGTGCTTGAATGCTATAAACAGTTCAAAGATGGATGTTTGTGATGACCCGGGAAGGGGGCGTCCATCAACCGCTTGAAATGAGGGCAGAGTTGCAAAAGTTCAGGAAATTGTGGCAAGAGGTTGTCGTTTGACCCTTAGAATGATGGCTGATGGGTTGGATATGAATAGGGAAGCAATTCATCAAATTCTACATGGAGATTTAGGAAAAAGGAAGGTCTGTGCAAAGTATGTGCCATGCAGCCTCACAGATGAGCAGAAGCAATGAAGAGTGTGATCATGTGAAGACTTCATCCAGGCTTGTCAAGAAAATTCTAATTTCCTCAACTGCATTGTTACTGAAGATGAGTTTTGGATGTTTCAGTATGACCCAAAGACAAAGTGTCACAGCTTCAGTTGACATCAGAATCATTACTAAAGCCCTAAATGTTTCAACAAATAGGGTAGATTTTCATCAAGTGGAGAGAGTCAATACTGTGTTCTACATGCAGGTGCTTTAAAGACTACTGAAGCACAATTTTGAGAAAAAACACAGCTAATTCTTGTTGCACAACAATGTCCATTTTCACTTCTAAAGATACCAAATTCTACATGCAGGTTCTTTAAAGACTACTAAAGCCTAATTTTGAGAGAAAAACAGCTGGTTCTTGTTGCACGACAATGTCCCTTTCCACTGTAAAGGTACTGCGTTCTACATTCAGGTACTTTAAAAACTCTGAAGCACAATTTTAAGAGAAAGGTAGCTGGTTCTTGATGCAAGACAATGTCTCTACACTTGTAAAGATGTCTCTGACAAAACATGGCATTGTTCAAATTAACCAATCCACCTTACTCCCCAATATAACTCCAGTTGGACATCTTCCTCTTTCCCAAGATGATACCGCCCCTCAGAGGAAAGAGATTTCGGGATGTTGAGGACATAAATAAAAACGAAAACATAGCTATTGAAGTGAACATTCTCTTTGGACAGCTTCTGACTGTTTTCAGAAACCTTTATACTGGTGTAATAAGTAATTCAATCAGGTAGGTGGGGACTACTTTAAAAAAAATTAAACCGTTTTTGAGCATCTTCACTTTTTTATTGCACCACTCTGGAACTTTGTTGCCATATTGTGAAGAGAACAATAACTTTAAAAAGGCCAAGCATGTTATAAAAAAGAAATATGCAATCACATAAATGGAACATTGCAGAAAAATGCCTTAATAAATCTACTATTTACAATAATAGAAAACACATTATTGAATTTATAATTGCAATGAAATCTTATATCACTGAAGTAATGGATAAATTCAATTTTGTTCGTACAGGAAATAAAGTATGTTCCGTGCGTGAAACTGAAACCATCTTGCAACCCTCTACTATGTTTTTCTTATGTTTGCCGTTTTGAGTCAGTGATAATACTTTCCCCCCCCCCACTCTCTCAATTGAATTTGTTTATATGATTACTTATTTCCAAGATTGTTGTTTTTCACATGTTGAATAATAGAATTGAAGAAACAGAACTTGTCTTTGAGGCAGAAACCAAAGCCTTACACTTGACAATCGCAATATTCCACATACAATTATATGACACAGTTTACTCCAGTATCTATGTGTATTAATCCTGTTTGCTGAATTTGTTTGGTTAAGTTGGTAATAGCCAGTTTTCAATTTTGTTTTGTTTAGGCTTTCCTGACTGTCTATTTACACTGCTCAGGAAACTTCATATCTGTCTGTATTGCAACTCTCAGATCCCTTTCTTCCTCTGTTTTTAATTCAACCCCCACCAAGTGTATAGGTAATTTAGGGTTGCTATTTGCCAAGTGTAAGCGATTGCATTTTGCTGCATTAAAACATAGTGCCACTTTTCTGACCATTCTTGAAGCCTGCTCAAGTCATTTGAAGGAGCACTTCTTGTCACTGACCTTTAACAGCTCTCCAAATCTTTACGTTATCTGCAAATTTTGACATCATGCCCTTTATTCCTCTGTCGATGTCATTTATGAAAATCAGAAACAATGGTTGAAGAACTGATCCTTGAGGAACCCCACTTCCGACATTACACCAATCTGAAGAATCTCCATTAATCACAATCTTCTGCCATTTTGCCCTACAGCCCATGTTAGAATCATTTCAGTAATTGCCACATGTTCCAGCTTATACACTAACCTCTCACGAAGGACTCATTCAAATGCCTTGCCAAAATCCAAATAAACTACGTTGAAATTGTTCCTTACATATAGCTCAGATTTTCCTTACTACTGACATCAAGACTGGTCAGTAGTTGCCAGTGGGTGTATAGAACCATTGAGGTTAATTATAAGGGAATATTTAGACTCGGGAGAGATTCCTTTGGATTGGAGAAGTGCCAACATATAAAGATGGTTCTAAGAGTGAAGTTGAAGAAAACAAATGTGACAAAGAAGAAGAAAGCAAATCAAATCACACCCTTGTGTACTGGGTGTATGAACATCAGCTAGGTTATCTAAGACTTTCATACACCCAGTACACAAGGGTGTGATTTGATTTGTTTTCTTCTTCTTTGTCACATACATGAAAAACTCCTTATCCCCATTCTTCTCTCTTAGCCTGTGTTAGGGAAGCCTTGGTTTCCCTTATCTGTGGTATGGTACTATTGCAGATCAGCTTGTAGCTGTTATTGGCTCAGGTACTTTTCATCACTCTGTAACTTTCCCATGCTGTCTTTTTGTGGTCTTTTTAGACTGTTTATCTCATATTCATCCATCTCGACATTCTCCTCATGCTTTATTTTCTTAATGGTATATATGTATTCGTGGCTTCCGTGATTATTGCTTTAAAGGTATTCCACGATTCTAATGTATTTACCCTCCTTCAGCAGTCTGCCCAATTATTAGATGCCATGTAGCACATTAAACTGCCATAGTCCTCTTTTCTGAAATTAAAATCACTGCCTTTATCTTTACTGCAGCGTATTTCTTCATCTTTCAACTAACTGTTGCATGATCACTACTTGCCAGTGGTTCTTGTAATTTAAGCCCTGTGATATCATCTGATTAGTGAGTAATGATGAGGTCAAAAATATTCTTACTACTAGTATTTTCTCTAACATGCTGGTACAAATAATAAACATTTTATTCCTCATGATGAGCTTCACTTCCACTTATTCCATCCAGTTAGAGACAGATTGAATTCACCTATAATAAGACATTCATACTTGCTTGCCCATTCCATCTGCATGTAGAGACTCATCACACTGTTCACAATCTTCTGGTCTGTAGAATACTCCCACTCTCATACCTTTGCTGCTTTCAGCTAACTCGCACCACAGATTTTATGCTGGCAGAAGTAATTTGCAGCCGACTGAGCTAGACGGGTGGGTAAAGTGCCTGCCTGGCAACCCAAAGGTTGTGGGTTCGATTCCCGCCTCGGGCTTGGATCAAAGTACTGCAAAAACCTTGGGAAGTGCATTATGGCCACAGAAGCCTATGCGCCAACAACTACCAAAAAAAAAAAAAAAAAAAAGTAATTTGCAATTCAACAAAAGCTCTTTTTTGCACTAAGGCAAAAAGAAGCATGACCACACCATCCCTTCTATTTTCCCTATCCTTACTAAATACATCATGCACACTGTGGCTCTTGTTATCCCCAATTTCCAAGTGGCACCATGTTTCTCTTAGCCCTATCATGTCAGCTTTAGTTGTCCTAACCAGGAGTTCAGATTCACCCATTTTATTCACAACACTCCAGACATTACTGTAGACACAATTAAGACTACGTATTGTTATGGAGGCTTAGAGGGGGAACAGGCATTCTGTCTTTTATCAGACACTTAGTCTAAAGCACTGATGGATCCAATATCTTTCTATTTCAGAAGATTTAGGAGAAGTCCAGTTGGCCTGCCCCCCTAAAATCCACTCATGCACACCTTCTCGATAGTAAGCCCTGTTACATCACTTAGGTGGCAATTAACATGTAGAGTAGTTCTCTTTAAGACACCTGGTCAGCGTGAAGAGGAAAAGACCAAACCCTCGAGCACATGACAGCAAGACGGAACATATGGCCCTCAGTCCCCAGCGGCTTTCACTCCCCCTCTTACAGCAGCAAGAGGATCAGAGTGGAAGCAGAGGGTGCCAAGAATCTCTGGGTACGACCGGCTGCCATGCACAGAAACTGAGCTTGGCCTGTTACAACATATCGCCCATCAGTGAAGACAGGATATTAGAGCTGGAAAAGGAATTAGAAAATGTGAATTGGAATATCATTGGTTTGGCTGAAACAAGAAGAAGAAATGAATCACTTATAAGTTTATCAAGTGTAAATGTGCTGTACACCAATGGAAACAGTGAAAGGAGCGAAGGTGGAGTTGGCTTTTGGTCCATAAAGGTATAAAAAAACAACATTTTGCAATTCAAAAGTATATCATCAAGGGTGTCAAAACTACTACTCAGGATTTCTAAGAGGTATAAGCTAAAGGTTATAATGATTTATGCACCAACATCGAGCCATGATGATGATGGAGAGGTTGAAGAAATGTACACCGAAATTGAGTCTTCTAGATGAACAGAAAACTCACTACACTATCACTATGGGGGACTTCAATGCTAAGAGACAAAACAGCGCAGAAAGGAGAACTATAGGAAATTTTGGAATTGGTGAAAGACTTGTGGAATTTGCAGAATCTCAAGGACTGTCAGTAATGAACTTTTTTCAAGAAAAGGGTGAACAGAAAGTGGACATGGAAGAGTCCAAATGGATTAACAACTAATGAAATCGACTTCATCCTCACTAACAGAAGATATATCGTGAATGATGTTACTGTTCTGAACAAGGTAAATATTGGAAGTGATCACAGAATGGTAAGATGCACACTTGATATAGATGTAAGAAAAGAAAGGAAAAAACTGACTCTAGTAAATAATACAAAAGTTTTTGAGATAACAGAAGAGTAGAAAAAGCAGTATGTACTTAAGAAAAAGTTTGAGCTTCTGTAGACTGCTCAGGACCAAGATATTGACAAGGAACATTACAACTTTCTGAAAGTGATAAAGCCCAAGAAACCTATAGGTAAAAAGAAATTCAAAGAAGAAAAAATTAGTCAAGAAACACTTGTCGTGATGAACTGAAGACGACAAATGAAGAGCAAGAAAAACACTGACAAGGAGAAAATTGAGTATACTGAGTTATGCAAAGCCATTAGAAAGAAACTCAGAGAGGACATAAGAAAATTTAACACAAGAAAAGTAGAACAAGCATTAAGGGAAAACAAAGGATTTAAATCAGCAGCCATGAGGAGTAATACAAAAAGACAAATGATACTGAAACTGAAGAATAGCGATGGTGTACTTATAAATAGCAGAGAAGGCATAATTCACATAGCAGAAGACTACTATAGAGAATTATACAAGGAGCGAGGGAATGATACCAGCAGTGGGGAAGATGGATCGCAAATTAGTAACACATACAACATACCTGATATTCTTCCTGATGAGGGCACAGGAATCGTAAGGAGGAAGTTGTTCTTGCCCGGACCCGCATAGGACATAGTCATTTGACTCATTCATTTTTGCTGAGGGCTGATGACCCTCCTATGTGTGAGTCCTGTGGCACAATTTTAACAATAAGACACATTTTAGTTGACTGTCCAGATTTTAGCAATATCCGTTTTACCACTTTTAATCATCTGACTGAGCCGTATACACTCAGTCAGATTTTATGCGACAATGACAATGTGTCTGCTGTTTTTAGCTTTTTTAAATCAATAAAGGTTTTTACTCGTATTTAAAATTTATATGTTATTGTTATTTCTTTTATTGATATACTTTTTATTATATATCTGGACATGGTAACTACTTAGGTCACTGAGAGAATAAATTTTTATATATTACCTGGTCTTGGCGCATTATAGCCTTAGATGCTAATGCGCCAATAAAATCCAAATCAAACAAACAAACAATCCTGATGAGGTAGAACAAGCGTTGAAGAAAATGAAGACTCAAAAAACCCCGGGAGGAAGATGAAGTTACTGTAGAGTTATTAAAATTGGGAGACATGACACAAAAATTGGCAAGACTTCACAAAATGCATTAGAAAAGGTGTGATGCCTAAGGATAGGAATAATGCAATCATAGTTTCATAGTTAGTTATGCAGAGTTAGTAAGGATTTTGGACTAAAGATGAATAAGGCTAAAACAAAAGTAATAATGAACAAGTATGCCACAGAAAGGGATATAATGATTGAAGGAGCAGTAATTGAAAAGGTGGAGTCATATACTTATCTGGGACAAGTCATTAGCTGTAATAATGATAAATGGCTGGAAGTCAAGAGAAGAATAAATTTTGGATGGATAGTATTCTGGAAATATAGTCACATACTGAGGAGCAATATCCAAATTTGTCTGAAGTGTAAAATAATGAACCAATGTATGCTCCCCACCATGACTTATGGAAGTGAAACTTGGCCACTCGCAAAAAGAATGGAAGAGAAGCTGAGAACTACACAGCGAAGAATGGAACAAGTTATATTGGGAATCAGACTTAGATAATAAGAGAAACACGTGGATTAGGCAGCATACTCAAGTAAAGGACATTCTTATCAAAACTAAAGAACTAAAATGGTCATGGGCTGGACAGATAGCTCGAAGACATGATGACAGATGGACTAAGAAAATAGCAGAATGGTACCCAAGAGAAGGTAGAAAACCTGGAAGACAACAATGGAGATGGACAGATGAAATTTGTGAGATTGTGGGTAGTAAATGGATGGCCATTGCACAAAACAGAAGAAACTGAAAAGTTGCTGGAGAGACCTTCATCCTGCAGTGGATTGAAAATGGATGATGATTGTTACTTGTTCTTGTTGGATACCTCCGAGAATAAGTAACAATAGTCTTCTCCATAGGTGAAGTGCTACTTATTCGAAGTAGTGCAATACCATGGCAACTTGTGAAGGTATTCACAATATGAGATATAATTAAAACGATGCGCTAAAACTACCTTGGTAGTAAAAATTGTGTGTGCATTACCCATTCATAAGTAAACTCCTTCATACTCTTAGGCATTTAGCCAAGAAATATCTTTTTAAAACTATGTATTCTTCTATAGTTTACTACCATGAAACACCCCTTGGAGTTATTTAGGCTTGTTTACCTAGCTTTATCTTCCTACTCATTTGAAATGCTGCCAACACCTTGCCAAAATCTGTTGTTGTGGCAACAAACAAGAATTCTTGAGATATGTGCTAGCATTATTTTGGTCCATGTCATCATATAAATGCATGTCTATTTAACCCCCCCCCCTCCCTCCTCTAGCAAAATCCTTTGCTCCACCTTTGTTCAAATGACTACCATCTCTGCAAAATAAATTCCTTCTACCTACAAGTGTGGGCCATGCTTATAAAAATTTCCCTCACCCCACACCCTTGCAGACCCCCTAAAGTGTAGATTTAATCCACAAGCATATAATCCCTCATATTGTGTCTCGGCAGAATTGCAGACACATGCATGATCCTGTATTTATCCCTGTCATCATGAGGTTGTGTTCGTTTACTATAATTTGTTAGTCCCCATATAAATAATAATGCTCTCTTTACCTCTCCTTAAAATCCACCAAGCTGTTGGTAACATCATCAATTGTTTCTCCCTGCAAACACACTGAGATTCTTGTCCACCTATCTTTATTACAGAAAAGTGTTATCTGTTTCCATGACAGTAGAATCTTCCAATAAAACTAAATCTCATTCAACCAGAGCAGTATGCATTTGACTGTTATGTTCTCGGAACCCAAATCACAAGATACCTGACAAGCTTCCAGTTACATTTGTTTCATAAATACCTGCCACAGGCTATACAAGCAACGAACTCATGACCCAAAACTGGTAATGCCCCACAGGCATTTTTTTTTTGGACCATGGTGTTGCCATGGTGTTGGACTTTGTTGAAAGTGGATCTTGTAACCATTATTTAGGTAAAATTTGAACTTAAGAAAAATTACAAAATTTTGATTTACAATATATTGCAGAATTTAAATTAGTCTTACAGTAAACTGTTAACAAAACTTTATCCACCAGTGAAGTTAAAATTAAGCTACTTGAAGTTACTGGAAAGAATTTAACCTTGCAAAAATACTTTAGAAAAATTAATGATTAAAAGTTACAAAATATTGTAGAAATTAATTTCACAAAATTATTGAAAAAAAATATAAAAAATTACTGACCTTCCGAACTGAAATAAGATTTAAAAATTACAGAAATTAAATTTAAACAAATTTTAAACAAAAATTTTGTCTACCAGACACCTGATGTTTATCCTCTTCGGTTAATCTGCTGGAGCCAAATTTAAACACGTCTGCTGTCTTTGACTGCTAATGCCAGCATCGTTTATTCCAGGCTACAGGAATGAATGATGACTACTGTTGCCCGCAGCCTTTAGTTTGCAGCAAGTACCCAGAGAAGGCTTTACTCAGTTCTAAAAAAGACCTCTTAGGAGGAGGAGGTTAAATATATTGGACTAGTTGTGGAGGATATTGATGTACTATTCCTGGAAAGACTGGAATTTTACTTGTTTTATTCTGTGTTACTCAAATAATATGACTATAGATCTCACTCTCCTTAAGACAAAATAGATTGAAGAAATAGGCTTTTTTTTCTGTGAGCATTTCTGGAATACAGGACATGCACTTGCGGCTAATCAAATTTACTTGATCAAATATTTCCACCTGTCATACAATCGCTGTTGATTGGTCATTTTATATCACTCCATTCTCCAATTGATTTATTTGCAATTCAAGGCCTTAGTATTAGTAGTGGCAAATGATGCAAGGAAAAATTTTCAAATAAGAGCAAAATTTCAATTTTGCTGACAGTATGGTAACAAAGCAGTTAGCAGATTAGCAAAAAAAAAGGTCTTGTGAATCGGGATTAAGCATGCTGAAGCTGTTATATTGTACTTCTTATTTTACTATGTTTTAATAGTTTTATTTTATATTTTTACATTTCGGAGGCAGTTTAAACATTTGTTTCAGTACAATTAACAGATTTTACAGAGCAGCTTAAAAGGATAAGTGAGCAGCAGAAACCTCAAACAATTTTAAATGAGAGTATGTTGGCACAGTTATATCCCATGCAAAGTATGCAGTAACAAAAAGAATAGTTCTTTAAATAACCCGAATATGTCAGATCATTTGCTGGGTTGTTCTACTGACAAGGCTGTTTTAAAAGGTGTTATTGCTCAACAGTTCACTAATAAGTTTGAGAAATTATGGAAAATGAGAAATGATGATTTCTCATTTCAAGAGATGAGAAATTATGGAGGATGTCAGTCTCGCCCTTCATTTTTGAAACCCCCGTTCTGACAAAAATTAGCATAGCAAAATATTATTGTACAGCAAACTCTCGATTTACCAGGATCAGATTAACGGGGACACTTCGGGATTACCAATTAAAAAAAAAACAAAAACAAACGACCGGAAATCATAAAATTCAAGTAATAAATAGAATAGGTATAAGCAGATGTTTTGCATGTCGTGAATAAGCGACAAGTGGCATTATAAGTTGTCATTGGGAGATTAATGTGCCTATTATCTTGCAGCCCCCGCTGTCTTTCACACCTGCCACTCAAAAAAAAAAGAGAAGAAATGTTTAGTTTGTTTTAGTGCGTTGCGTCGATTGTAGTGTTCCGTTGCACCGCAGAAAGGAATTTTGTTTTGTTATTTATGTCAGGAATGTCAAATTTTTTTTTTTTTTTTTTTTTTTAAGAAATCACAAAAATGATGGGTAAATGCAAAAGAGTTGCTCTTTCAGTTAAAAAATAAATAAATAAACTTGAAATTATTCAAAAGTTTGAAAACAGTGCATCCATTAAATCTCTAATGAACCATTATAATGTTGGTGACCAAACCATACGCAACATTGTTAAAAATATAGGAAAGCTATAGACTTAAAATCGACATTGCAAATAATAAAGAGAAACATCGTATTGGACACGCGAGGAGTGGGCGGTAAGTTTTTTTATGTATCGCCATATTTTTTTAACATCAAGTTTACTACCCGTTTATAATTAGATACACGAACAGAAAAGCCCAATAATACGGAAAGTGCAAATTGTTTTTATTGTTTTATGGTGGTGACCTCCAGAAATGTTTCTGTGCTTTAGCAAAATGTGAGCTAGCGCGGGGTGATAATAGTCGATTTGGATCAGAAAATTAAACTAATAAGGATGTATGAAAATGGTCAAACATTAACAAGTCATCATCATCATCAGCCATTTTCAATCCACTGCAGGATGAAGGCCTCTCCAGCAACTTTCTAGTTCCTTCTGTTTTGAGCACTGGCCATCCATTTACTACTCAAAAACTCATGAATTTCATCTATCCATCTCCGCCTTTGTCTTCCAGGTTTTCTTCTAGCTCCTCTTGGGTACCATTCTGTTATTTTCTTAGTCCATCTGTCATCATGTCTTCGAGCTATGTGTCCTGCCCAAGACCATTTTAGTTCTTTAGTTTTGATAAGAATGTCCTTTACTTGAGTTTGCTGCCTAATCCATGTGTTTCTATTCTTATCTAACAGTCTGATTCCCAATATAATTCGTTCCATTCTTCGCTGTGTAGTTCTTAGCTTCTCTTCCATTCTTTTGGTGAGTGCCCAAGTTTCACTTCCATAAGTCATGGTGGGGAGTATACATTGATTCATTATTTTACGTTTCAGACAAACTGGGATATTGCTCTTCAGTATGTGACTATATTTCCTGAATGCTATCCATCCAAAATTTATTCTTCTCTTGACTTCCAGCCATTTATCATTATTACAGCTAATAACTTGTCCCAGATAAGTATATGACTCCACCTTTTCAATTACTGCTCCTTCAATCATTATTTCCCTTTCCGTGGCATACTTGTTCATCATTACTTTTGTTTTAGCCATATTCATCTTTAGTCCAAAATCCTTACTAACTGTGCATAACTGATTAAGATTTATCTCTAATTCTTTGGGATCGTGGCTTATGACCACATTAACAAGTATCGCACTGAATTCAGATTTGTCAATAATAATATAGTAGCAAAATGTTATTAGGCATTCCCGAGTTGCATTAAACTCAACGAAGTAAGAAGTCCTGGAACATATCACTTACGTATGTTGGGGACTTCTGTATTTTTGGATTAACCGGGAAATCGATTATCCGGGATTTGTTTTTTTACCATCTATCCTGGAAAATTGAGAGTCTACTGTACTTCCATATATTTTATGATGTTTTTAGTTGGAATACATTTTGAATTATTAAGTGAAATTGTTAATTTCTTTTAAAAATAAATTGTACCAATTGTAACACAGATTATGGTTTTAATTTCCGTCATAAAAAGTTTCAGAACCTAACCCCCGTTTTTCATAACAACCGTACCCCACTGAATGCGGAATCGCAGTGCACGGAAATTGGTCAGAGCGTAACACCTGCGCTCGGCTGGGGTCACCAGTTGGCTTTTTTTTTTTTTTTTTTTTTTTTTTCTGGAATACAGGACATGCACTTGAGGCTAATCAAGTTTACATGATCAAACATTCCCACCTGTAATGCCATTGCTATTGATTGGTCATTTATATCACTCCATCCTCCACTTGATTTATTTGCAATTCAAGGCCTTAGTAATAGTAGTGGAAAATGATGCAAGGAACAAAGATTATGAAGCATCAGCCAAAAAAAATCTATCCCACCTCATCTGTCCTCTCTTCTATAATACTATGTCTAATTCTTACTTAAATTTATTCAAACTTCCCACTTCCACAATGCCAGATGGAAGGTTGTACCAACAATCAGCCTATTTTCTTACTATGTAAAAGGGTGTAACAGATGGTGTAATAGGATGTTTTGCAATTAGTAATCCATTTATATGATCTTTCCATTGTGCACTGGTACTGCATCGTTTTCTCTTTCCTTTTATCATGTCATTGCTATTCACCTTAACATTGACAAAGACATCCTTTGGTCTACCAAAAGTTACTGACTGTTTTCTTCTTGTTTTCATTTTATTTTATCCTCTCAAAGAAGTTTATATGTTATCGATTGTGTATAAGTACAAATATAGGCATTTCTCGGTTTGTGGTAGATGTGTTTCTGAAAAGTGCCACAATTTAAAAATGCATAATTAAGAGCCAGTTTTCGTAAGAAAAAATAGTTGTGGAGTGCATTCAAGCACCAAGTTGAAGCATAGAATTGAACTCATAAATGATAGAAAATAGTAGACATTAATTCATAATATTGAAGTTCAGTCCCGGAAATTTTTTTATGTGAAAACATCTTTGGCGGCACCTACTAAATTTTTCGGACTGAAGTAAACCCAATTTATAGCGAAAATGTGAGCCGGAAATGATGTCGCATCTTTAATGATGCTAACTCAGTCACTAATGTTGATTCGGTAGAGTAAGTAGTGTGCACGAGCATTAAACATTACATCGTTCATAAATTTGGTTCTAGCTGTTTGATTTTAAAAATTTAAACAGCTTTGATTTTTGTCAAAGATGTTTTCACAAAATAAAACATCTTTTGTGCATACAGGGTAAACACATGTCTTTTGTTATGGAAAGTATTTTTAAATGCATGTTAATCAGTAATGAATAAAGTTATAGTATAGAACTTCCTAGTAGCAGATAAGAATTATTTTGTACTTTTATCTTTCTTTTATATTTTTCTTTGTTTAACCTAAGTTAAAACTCAGCTAGTAAAGCAGTTTTATATTTCATTGTTACAATATAAAAAAAAATAATGCTTTTATTTTATTTTATGCAGTATAGTTACATTTAGTACTATGTCAACTTTTCTTCATGTTCTTAAACCAAAAAAAGTGTGTGTGTGTAAAATTATTTTTTTGGAAATAGAAATGGTTTCATTGATGTAGTTTTAGATATTGTTGTAATTTGTGTTGTAGAAATGGAACACCACCGCTGACTCCGTCGTCAACTTTGTCATCATCATCATCAACAAATCCAAGTGATCCTAATCCACTTAGAGAAAACTTTGAAGTCTTCCTTCAAACTCTCATCAGTCAAGCTTTGGATCCAAATTTCATATCAGAAATAACTAAAGAAAATGGTAAACTGAACAGCTGTAGTGGCTTAATCTTGTATAATGAATCAGATTCCCCCCCTCCTCACCATTGAACCTGAGATATTGTATGAGTATTTAGTGATAAACTGATCTCATTTTTAAAATTATTATCCAATTATTTTAAATTAAAATTTCTCCCACCCTCAAATGGAGAAGGTAGCCGCATTTCTCATCTTTTGCTGCTTACTAAATTGAATAGATGGGAAATATTTGCAACTTTAAATTATTTACTCTTTTCTCTTATTGTTATTTCCTTTTTAGACTATGATAACCTGTTTATAAATGGAAGTCGATTTTAGTGTATGCTGATTTATTTCATTTCCTTATTATTTTTTTATTTATTATTATTTTTTTCCATGAAAACCCCAAACACAACAGGTATTACTACCTGTAATACAGTATTTGAGTTGATGGTTGAAAAACCTGATGTGTTGAAATTATATTTCAATTTCTGTAGGTTGTAAATTTTAGGAATTACAACCTACTAAATTATGACCATTTTCTTATGAAAACAGCACTGCTCTCAGTGCTCGTCTTCATTGCATTCGGATATCTTTACAAGATTACATATCTTTATTGAGAATTGCACTGTCTTTCAATCTCTTTTGGTATAAGCTCTTCACAAATACTGCTTCCTCCTCTCGTTCTTCAAAAAAACTATGTTTACTGTATTGCTCACACCACTACCTTGCTTCTAAACAGCTTCTGACTGTACAAATTTGAAATACACCCTATCTTGAAATATTTTACCCATGTCCATAGTAGTGCCCCCAAAAAGAATAGTGTGGTTAATTGATAATCCATATCTTAAAAATTCCCTCCACTCTCTGTTACACAGATGTTTAGCTTCTGCTGCATACCCTCTATATATATATGTGTGTGTGTGTGCGCGCGCACGCGTTTTTTTTTTCATGGGCATTGTTCTTCTGAATTGGTATCTGTAATTCTCCCACTAGTTGACTAGTTAGCATCCATTTACTCTCTAGCTCCAAACTAGCAAAATTAACTTTTCCTTTTCCATCTCTTCTACTTCTGTTCTTCAGAACAGCCTTCCTTCACATGTACAGGAACTCCGCAACTTATGCAAATTCGGCTTTAAGTTTTTGCTGTGCGGTGCAAACTGAAAAAAAAATATGGAAACATATTTTGCATCCCATAGAAATAAATGGAGGTATCGTGAAAATATCGTTATGTGAACCCAATAACACTTTTTTTTTTTTGTAATTTGTTCCAAATAGTAGTGGTAGTGGCATGTGTTGCAAGAAAGGAAGTGTATGAGCTTTTGCAGCATCAACCAAAAAAAAAAAAAAAAAATTCACACAACCATTCCCTCTAAATGTTTGTCCAGTTCTTCCTTAAATTTATTTAACCTATCCACTTTCACAACGGCAGATGGACGTTTGTTCCACAGTTAACCGCCCACTGGCTAAAGGCAAATTTCCACACATCTATTCTACATCTGCCTTTCCTTAATTTGAATTTATGCCCCCGTAGGTTCGTAATCTGAACAAGTGGAAGGATCCCATCAGAATTCAGCGTGCTCAACCCATTCAAGGCCTTATACACCTCAATCAGATCACCATGCAGTGGCTGGAGCCTTTCTTGGTAAGGCTCCAGCCACTGGGAATGATGGGAATGATGGAAGAAAGGAGCCTTTCTTCCATCATTCCCATCACCAATCTTGTTGCCCTTCTCTGTACACACTTAAGCAAATCTATATCCTTCCTAAAAATGAGGCCTCCAGACCTGTACGCAGTACTCAAGGCGTGGCCTGACCATTGCCTTATACAGAGGGACAGTCACCTCCTTTTCCCCTGCTAGCAAAATTCCTATATATCATTGCCAAAACCCCATGACTTGCCCTGGCAGCCTGTCTGCATTCTCAGAAAACTTCATATCTGACTGCACAATTACTCCCAGATCTTATTCATTTTCTACGACCTTAAGTGTAGTAGCACACGGTTGGTATGTTTCTCTGGGGTTACTTCTACCCATATGCAGTACTTGTGCATTTGTCAAGGTTAAACTTCAGTTGCTGCTTCTCAAATTATCTGCCCAAATTTTTTAGATCGTGTTGCAGTAGCACACTGCCATTACTGCCATTAACAACCTTGGCAACCTTTGTATCATCTGCAAACTTCGACACTAAGCCTGATATACCTTCATCAATATCATTGATAAATATACAAAACAACAGTGGACCCAACACCGAACCCTGTGGGACTCCGCTAATAACAGTAGTCCACGAAGAGCAGCACCCATTGATTACCACCCTGTCTTCTCCCACTCAACCATCCTTTTATCCATTGTAGCAATTTACTCTTAATACTATTCTGCTCCAATTTGTACAGTAGTCTTCCATGCTCCCTCAGCATGAATTGTTGAGGAGGCTTCCATCCTGCAGTGGGTTGATAATGGCTGCACTTTTTTTTTTCTTTTTTTTTTTTTACCTTCCATGCTCAACAGTGTCAAAAGCTTTCTGAAATCCAAGTAAATGATATCAAAATTATTTTTTGCATCCAGTTCCTTTGTAACCACATCATAATAACCAATCAAATTTGTCAGACAAGACTTTCCCTTAACAAACCCATGCTGTGTCTGAATTTTTGCTATAGTCTTGTCTAGATGATCCTGCAATGCATCTTTAACCAGTGACTCCATTGTTTTATCCCGAACAGATGTTAAACTAACTGGTTTGTAATTACTCGTGTCACCCTTCGGTCAGTCTTTGTGAATTGGGGATACATTTGCACATCTCCAGTCCGCGGGGACCTCCCCTGAGTCCAAGGATGCTCTCATAATTGCGGCTAAGGGTTTGCTTAGTTGCTTTGCCGCCTCCTTTAATATAACTGGATAGATCTCATCCACCCCAGGTGCCTTTCTTATGTTTAACTTCAACAATTTCTCCTCCACTTTGTTCTCAGTTATTACAAAATCATTAAGCACCCTGCTACAATTTGATAACCTTCTGCTATTTTCAAACCTTAATAACTCCTCATGTGTGAATGTATATGCAAAATATTCCTTCAGTTTGTTTGCTATCTGAGCAGAATCGTCAACAGTGGAACCATCGATATCAAGTGGACCAATCAGATTCATTCCCTTCCTTTAGAGTTTATATAAGTAAAGAAATCCTTGCTGTTTTTCTTAGCATCTTTTGCCAAAGATTTCTCGTAACCTGCCTTCGCCTGCCTAACCTCCTTTGTGACCGGATCACAGACTAACTTATATATGCCATAGGCTTCTATGTCACCTCATAATTTATATGCATCCCATGCATTTTTCTTCTCTGCCAAATGTCTCATTAGTTTATTTGACAACCATTTATGTCTGAACCTTGAACACTTATTTCTTAATAGGTATGAAACGTTTAGTAGCTTCCACGATTAATTCCTTGAATGTACTTAGAAGTTGCTGTTGGTAACATCATCAGTTGATCCCACTGTACAGAATTTAAAAACTGTCTGAGACCACTGTACTCACCTTTACTGAAGCAAAAACCCTTTCCTTTATCCCTGATGGTAATTATAAGTAAATCCCACATCAGTACACTGTAATGACTGCCACCTAGTGGTTCCTTTATCTGAAAATTCTTAATACACAAATGATCACTGCTGATAACCAGATCAAAAGTATTACCCTCTCTGGTTGCCTCTCGAACATGCTGCTGCAGAAAACAATCATCCAATAAATCCACAAAAGTCCTACTAGCGTGCGAGTAACCAATCCACAAGTTCCAGTCAATATCTGGGAAGTTAAAATCCCCCATTATAAGACATTCTGATTTACTAGCCCACTCTATTTCTCTGTACAATTGTTCATTGTACTCATTCGAGTCATTAGGCCTATGACACACTCCTACTCTTATTTTTGATTTCACAGTGCTTGTGTCACACCAAACTGACTGAACAGTGCACTGTTCATCTATATCAACTGGATGCACTTCTTTTGATTTTATGTTTTTTTTAATTAACAGCATAACACCTCCTCCCTTCTTTTCCTTTCTGTACACATTGTACTCCCCAAATTCCAATTCTGCATTCCTAATATCTGTGTGACACCACGCCTCTGATATCTCAACAATATCTGCCTGTGATGTGTTGACCAACACTTCAAATTCATCAAATTTATTTACTATATTTCTAGCATTGGTATACATATAAGTGTACATGCACCTATTCTTACTCTTAGTTACCCTAACACATCTCATATACCCCACCTGTTTTGCGATGACTGCCATCAATCCCTGAAACCCCCAGCAACCCTTGCTCCAGCCTGCTGCTTAGTCTCTAGAAGTTGTAAATTTTGTTATATTACTAAGCTATTTATCTCTCTAAAAGGTCATATAATGGAAATTGCACTACACTTTCATCGTTATCATATGTTCCCGTTATAAGAATCAATTTTGAATGCCTTTGTGATATTTTTCTAAACACGTTTCTGGAGATCCCTACCATAAAACAATAAAAACAATTTTCACTTTCCGGTTTATAGGGCTTTTCTGTTAGTGCAATTCATTACAAACAGGTATAAACTCGATCTTATTGCATTTGCGATAATCCCAATAACTGCTGTTGTGTTGGTTTATTAGTTATTATGGTGAAATGTGTTCCCCTTCACTGAAATCTTCGATCATATAAAAAACAAATTTTCAGAATTTCTCTTTATTCCTATTTACATATTACAATGATGAAGGGAAAGGGACCAACGGAAAGTGCAAGTGCTGGCAATGATAAGAAACAGAACAAAATTGATTTAGAAATGAAAATGATTAAGAAGTATGAAGCAGGACAAAGTTTGCCATCTATTGCAAGGGAATTAGGTCTTGATGCTTCAACAGTGAATACTATTTTAAAGGGCAGTGCTCGTATAAAAGAACATATCAAAGGATCACTGCACTTAAGGTCAACAGTGATCACAAAACAGTGTTCAAGGGCTGTATCGAAGATGGAATGGCTATTAATAATATGGATGGAAAATCAGATTCAGAGCGAGTGCCCCTGAGTACAATGGCCATTCAAGCAAAAACAAGAGGTATTTATTTATGGTGAACCCCAAGCCTAGTTCGTGGCAAGCAACGGGTGGTTTAATAGGTTCAAGCATCGTGCTGGTTTCCAAAACATTAAAGTATGCGGTTAAGTCGCCAGTGCTTATTCTGCAGCCACAGAGAAATTTTGTGATGTGTTGGAAAAAATTATTCAAGAAAATTGGAAAAGGCTATTAAATGCAGCAAATTTTTAATGTTTATGAGACTGCTCTGTATTGGAAAAAAATGCTGGATCGAACATATATTGCCATAGAGAAAAAGACAATGCCAGGTTTCAGGGTTTCAAAAGATAGGGCCACGCTCTTGTTTGCGGCTAATGCAGTGGGAAATTACAGATTAAAACCACTGATTGTGTACCATTCTAGAAATCCTCTTGCATTTAAGGGCATCAATGAAGCCACCCTACCCGTGCATTTCTGATCGAACCAAAGAGCATGGGTAACAGTATCTCTCTTTGAGGATTGATTTAAATACAGCTTCATTCCCGCGGTCAAAAAATGTTGTAAAGACAACAATGTTGCTTTCAAAATTATGCTTCTATTAGATAATGCTCCTGGACATCCTATGCATCCAGATGATTTCAATTCGAACATGAGAGTCATATTTCTACTGCCAAACATGACTTCACTCATCCAACCTATGGATTAGGGTGTTATTTCAAATTTCAAAGCATACTATTTATGCACAACATTTACTCAGGCATTGTCTGCAGTAGACGGTGAGAAAAATTTTACATTAAGAGACTTTTGGAAATCTTACAATATTTACCACAACATCTTTAACATTAATAAGGCCTGGGCAGAAATTATTAAAAGTTGTTTAAATGGCGCATTGAAGAAAATATGTCCACGTAAAAGGAAGAAAATATGGCACATAAAAGGCTTTGAAGGGTTTGAAAAAGATGAATCATATGAAGAAAGGGGTTATGGATAAGATTGTGTAAAGGTTGCAGGGCTACTTCAGTTGGAGGTTGTTGCCAAGGGCGTGGAGGAGTTAATAGAGGAAGAAGAGAAGGAATTATCTTACGAAGAAACTTATTGAATTGCAGGCAGTGATAGTGAAAGAAGAAAATGCTGATGAAGCTCAAGGTGAACCAAATGAGGAGCCGGTGTGCTTCAACACCAGAGAGATGGAAATGGCATTTCGCGAAATTGCATCGGCAGTGTCAAGGTTTGAGAAGATGGATCCTGACAGCAAACAATTCTTAGAAGTTAACAGAAGGGTGAATGATATGCTTGCTTGCTGCAAAGAAATGTATGAGGAAAAGAAAAAAGCCACCGTCCAGTCATCCATTATATGTTCTTTCGTAAAGTTGAGCGGCTGACCCCTTCTAAATCTCCATAGCCCTCAACCTCCGCATCGACGTTATGCCTGTCTCCTCTCTCTTTTTTTGTAATTTTATAATTTTGAAAATTTTTTAATTGCACTCTTTCGTAATTTTTCCTGCTCATGAGATAAAAAATTGAATAAATACATGTAAATAAACATGTAAATAATTCTATTTACATGTTCATTGTACATTTTTGATTCAATCAATTCAGCGAGCACAGTTGCAAGTGCTGCACAAGCATGGGGGAAATTCCGAGTTATGTAGAGTTCTGCAGAACACAACCCTTACGTAAGTCGGGGAGTTCCTGTACTTCCTGAAAATTAGTCCAGAAATTGAAATTCGGTGTCAAGAAATATCTTGTGTTCTTTAACTTCAACACATACACTTCACTAAAGTGCTATAGGTTTCTTGCCTTTTTTTTTTCTCCCCCGCCATCCAGATGTTGGGTGTGGTAGAAAGAGAGGAAGCTTCTAGTTGAGTTTCCAGAAGCATTGGCTTCATTATTATTCATGCAATTTTAAAGTCCTTATAGTCCTTGGGGCCAGTCACAGACATTCTCTGATATGATAAGCCAGGACTTACTACCTGGAAGTGTAAAAAGCTAATGAAACTGATATTGATGACACTTGTGAGTCAAGTGGACCAAATTTCGAAGAGGTCCAGTCGTTTTGTGAAAACCAAATCCTCTGCTTGCACCTTAACTGGGATTAGTAACCATGGGATACTTCCATCCCTAAAGTTCTAAAACACTGCACTTGATATACTGACGGTGACCATCCAGATGTGAATCAACATAACTGTGGGTCACTATGTAGCATCCACGCCACACAGATCAGTGCTGTCCCTCTGTTTCACCAAGCAACACTCAGTGGTAGATAACTCTAATTAACTGGTGCAATACCACCACTTTGCTTATTGGAGGCTTGAAGTGGTGATCCCAAATTTAGTCTCCATAGCAAAGCTCTGGCAACTCCCATCCCTTTCATCATGCAGTAAGATTGATAGCTTTTGAGGTTATGATGGGCATCATGGCAAAATCCAGTCTTTCTTACATTTTGATGGTGTAACTCTAAAATGTGTTTTTCCAGCCAGCCGCTAGATAGTCCACAATACCGAACTTGTTGGTAACTCAAGGAGGCATCTAGATCATCTAGTGTATTATCTTGCTGCCTCTAATCTGCCAGCTAGTGACTGGAGGGAGTCCGAGTAGTGCGTATGCAGGAGCATTATTAGGGCCTTGTCATGTCAAGAAGCTGCGTCTATTCTTGCTGTGTATGCCATATCTAAAAATTTCATTACTTCATACAACATTCCCCTCCCCCTCTGCTCTTACTTTATACTCTAGGTAGTAGTCAAACATTCTGGTCTCTTGCTAAAACTGTTGGCTGCAACTTTTGCCCATCTATACTCCCACCTCTTTTAAAACCTGACGTATATATTGCTTCTTCAGTTAAAGATAAAGCTGATTATTAGCATCCTGCTTTTCTTCTAACTCTTGTATTGACGATCTTGGTAAATCACCTCCTACCATTTCCAGTACACTCCACTCACTGCCTCCTGTGGCCTTCTGTCAGAAGGATGTCAGAGGAATTTTGAACAGTCTTGATGCCAAGAAAGCGATAGGTCCTGAGCTTACTCCTGTTTTGTGTCACCTTTTTGCATTTTCTTATCCAGTGGTGTTTTTCCTTTTGCTTGGAAATTTGCTCATATCCAACAAGTTAAAAAAGGTAACAAATCTCTCCTATCCAGTTATTATTCCATTGCTCTTACCTCTACTCCTTTCAAAGTTACCGAAAAAACCATTAACTGCATTCCCTAAACCATGTCAAAACCATTCACTGATTATACAGGGTGTCTCAAAAATACATGGCATAACTTCAGGAATGAGTTCCTCTTATGTAGACGATAAAAATATTTTATATCAACATAGTTCCGGAAATGCTTGGTTCCCGAGTTATTAACCAGAATGTCTTATCTCCCACAGGTGATTTCCTTCATCACAAGATACTAACAGAATCTGGTGGTTTTCCATTCCGACCATGTACTCAAATCAGGAGCAAGCGGACATGCAATTTATCGGACGGCAATGCTCTGGAGGCTCGTCGTTTGTACCATGAAAGGTTCCCAAAACGAAGATGTCCAGACAGGAAAACGTTTGAAGGTATCGATTGCTGCTTTTGTGAACATGGGACCTTTACACCTTGTGCTAGGCGCTCCGTAGCCAGGTGGGAAAGAGCAGCAGTGCATAGCACACGCTTCTTGATTAGACCAGGTTTCGAGCCCGTCACCACCAAATATGGAGGATGCAGAAAGGTCAGGGATTGACCACCGCATATTCCGGAGCAATATGGCCTTAGTTGCTAATGCTCCTAAAAACCAAATAACAAACAAACACCTTGTGCTGCCGATGGAGGTCATTCTCCGTCGGCAGCACAAGGCCATCCTCCGTCTGCCGATGGAGGATGGCCTCCACGCTCATCTGATTTAAACCCATTAGATTTCTTCTTGTGGGGATTTTTAAAGTCATTGGTGTATTTGGCTCTGGTAGCTGATGTGGAAGCTCACCGCAATTGAATTGTGACAGTTGTGAGACAAAATGAAACATGCCAGGAATTTGGCATCGTCTTCGCAAGTCCACGAGGTGTCGATGTGAGGCCTGTATTCACTCAGAAGATGAACATTTTGAACAATTACTATGAGGTGATGTGAACAGTAAGTGTCATAGGCAGACCTCCAAAATTCGGAAACCAAGCATTTCCGGAACTATGTTGATATAAAATATTTTTATTGTCTATATATGAGGAACTCGTTCCTGAAGTTATTCTGTGTATTTTTGAGACACCCTGTGTATTGGCTTATATTTCCCATCTGTGGCAAATTTAATGGTAAAGTTTGGTGAATCTCAAGCAGTTGCTCTTGACATTTCTAAGGTTTTTGATCATATTTAGCATAAAGGTCTTCTAAGCAAATTACCACCTTGTGGATTGCCAACTGTTTTTTGCAATTGAGTATCCAGTTTTTTTTTTACTGACCCCTCTCTGTGGGTCATAGTAGATGGCTCTCGTCTACCTTCTCTACTAATGCTGGTGTTTCCATATATTCTTCCTCCCATTCTTTTCCTCTTATATATTAATGACCTTCTTTCACTGACTAGAGTCCTCTCCATAGTTTTATTGATGACAGCACACTGCATTATGCCTTCCAGTTTTGCCCTGCACAAACAGTTTCAACTTTTCAAATATCCATCGCTAATTCCTTAATTGCTTATTTCAGTAATTCTCTGGTGTGACAAAGATAACTTAGTTAATTTCAGTCAGTCCTGTCTTATATCTCCGAAAAGAATCTGCTGCAGTTGTGCTTATCTTCAGTGACACTTTGATTTCTAGGCAAGATCATATATCCCTATTAGGGATTAGCCTGACTTCTAATCTCTCTCTCTCTCTCTGCAAATCTCAGATTCACTCTCCCATGGAATTTTGTTCTGCATCTGGGGAGGTGTCCCCAAAACCCCTTTCAGGTTTCTAGACTTCATTCAAAAGATGTTGTTGTTGTTATTTGGGAGCATTAGCAACTAAGGCCATATTGCTCCGGGAATATGCGGTGGTCATTCCCTGACCTTTCCGTATTTGGTGGTGACAGGCGCGAACCCCGGTCTAATCAAGATGCGTGTGCTACGCACTGCTGCTCCTTCCCACCTGGCTACGGAGGTGCCTTTTCATTCAAAAGAGGGCAGCGAGGTTAATTAATGACCTGTCTCTTACAAAGTCGTGCACAGTCTGTCTCATAGATGTTCTGTTTCTGCTGTCTAGCTTTTCTGTAGATACTTCTGTGGACACTCTTTTAAACCAGTCCGAACATGTGTGCTGCAATCAGTCAGAATCCATTTATTTTCTATCTTCAAACTCACAGAACCAATATTCTTCCTCAATTATCGTTTCAACTTCTGCTTCCTGGAACAACCTGCCTCATATGCATTTCCTGAAAATTACAGTCTACAGAAATTAAAATCCAGTGTCAACAAATATCTGTCATTTCAACCTTCAACTCATGCACATATTAGAACCTATGTTACTAAGTACTACGGATTCTAATACCTTGCGTGCTTGGAGTTTTCGTTAAAAAAAAAGTTTATGATATATGAAATATGCACACACAACTTTTATACTGGTAGTCCAATAGCATAATTTTGTACATAACTGTATAATTGAAATCAAATAAAGTTTACATAAAAGGCATTATTATTTATATTGTTATATATGTATAATATTATTCTCATATTGTGGATCTTTTCACAATGAGTTTCTCTCACTCATGCCTTTAGACTAAGTCATGCTTCCCTGAAAAAAAATGTGTAGTTATTTATTCTTAGTTGATTGCTGCCATCCAAATAACACTGAGCTGAGCATGTGTTGTTAAGTTTTAACAACATAGTTGTTTTTTGATTCACCTGTGTGAGGTATACCAAAAGATTTGCAGAGTTAAATTCATTACAGTATTACAGCATAAATGGAGTATGATAGTTGAATAGTGTGGAACTGTATTCAACTGTTATACCCCAGTGTGATAGCATCTTTTGCATATAATTGTATGGATTTTGCAGCTGTGAATCTCTTCATGAGTCCTAATTGAAGCTTTTGGCCTAATATTGCATGAATTTTAACTCTCCCACTCTTTCAGCTGCAAGTGATCTACTGCGAGCCATTTCTATGTGCTTTGTGTGAGGTTTCTCAAAAGTGAATACTAGTTCTTTTAAGTTGCTAATTTTATTAAAACTCGTTATTTTTTAATACTAGATTTTCTTTCAAAAAGTATTTGAAGAAAGAGGAAGTAAAGTTACCTTCTCAAGTACTAACCCTTACTAACCTTCACTTGGTTCTTTTCTGCCAAGGGCTAAAAGGAGCAAACATAGTGTTGAAACATTTCTTCCACTAGAGCCATTGAGCTCTCAACATACTGACTCAGTTTCATGAGAAATTGCTGCTGTGCCATCTCAGTTGGAATTGTCCAGCATTCCTGATACTACATTTCTTGTCAACTCAACCTGCAAGCAAGCTTTCTCCTTTCACCACCCAGAGGATGTTTGAACATGCAGCAGAATCACCCAGAATGGTCAAGTGACTCCAATCAGCAGACTTACCAATAGAAACCACTCAGAACTATTATTAAACTGTCCTCCTTAAGTGGGAGTCCTTGAGTGGGGTTTTTTTTTTTTCAAAGTTTCTCATGTTTTAGGAGACTGCCATTATATATTTTGTTCCATGCATTGGTTTATTTTGTTAAATCGTTATTTATAATAGTAGTCTCACCTTTTTATATCGAAATTTGAGGTAGTGTGCAGACTGTATACAGCTTATAAGTGTACATGTATATATTGTTTACTTCAGTGCCATATCTAACACATGTGAACATTAGCAAACAAATATAAAATTTGTTTTGATTTCTCTCAATTACTTCTTATAAACAGGAACCGAAGACAAAATCTGTTTGCATTTTTTTTTTTTTTTTTTTTTTTTTTGTTGTTGTTGAAACCTCAGCTTTATTTAAATTCAGTACCACTACATAAAGAAATGCATACCTTATATTAATGTGATGCAGAAAACACTTATGATTTATGATTTTCAATATTCACAGTAATGCATTCAATTTGTTTCAGATGAGTACTTTCTTACTCACATACAAGAGATCGATAAGGTTTCCTCTGAAAAGAAAGACCGCCTGTTGCATCGTAATAAATGGGACCCTGAATTTCAGAAGTGTGCTGAGACTTATCCTTGTGTTAACATCTTAAATTATTCAGGGCCTGAAGACATCAAATGTCAGGTGAATATTTTTATTCATTTCCTATAATTTTAAATTGTCAAAATTCAGCTGATATAAAAAAATGTGTTTTTTCTGATCTTATGTACTTTTTTGTTATACAGTCGAACTTGGTTATAACGAGCATCAAGGGACCAACAAAATTTCCTCGTTATAACCATTACTCACTATATCAGTGATGAGTTACATCTACGTCCTATTTTTTTAATTATCAATAACTTGATAAAAAGATAGATTCAAAGAATAAAAGAAATATTAGAGAGAAAAAAAAATAATATTAATATATACCTACATAATATTTGTATTAATATTCTTGTATTCGGGTTTTTAAATCGATCCAGCCAATCAATGAATGTATGGGAATACGCATTGTTACATACAAAATCATTGCGTCTAAATTGTTTGGCGCATGAGCCATCAAGATCGGACTATCTATTAAAAAACCAGCATTTCTTTGTGTAGTGAGCCATTGAAACAATGCTTCATTGGTTCACTAATTGGTTTGTAACCAAGCACTTTCTAATTTTTTTTTTTTTTTTTTTTTTTTTTTCTGGTCATATTCTTTTACAGTGCCGATATGTAAACTTGTTTATTCTTCCACAATGTCGATACTGTTGGAGAGGATAAAGAAAACTTTTTACACACTTCAACATTTTTTGCACCACGTTCTAACTCACAGATAATTTTGACTTCTTTGCGATTCGAGAGACACTTTCTTTTAAACATATAATAATACAGTATTGCTGAGAAAAACTGATAAAATAAAACAGGTTTGAAGTAAAAATTTTCTTTAAAGCTTGGGAACAAGTTAAAATAAAAGTAACTAAATTACAAAAGCTTTTTGATGGAGGATTCTTTAGTTGTAAATGTTATTACAAAAGTACAGAATGTCGTACTCAGCTGTGGAGGTCATGCGAGGTGAAAACCATTTGATACAGGTGCAGGCAACAATTAGCTGTTAGAAGTATAGAATTGCAGTTATAGCCGCAATGCTTGGGTATGCTGGGTGTGCCACTGTTTGTCATTTAGGAGGGCGGTTGCCTCAGTGATGGGATAAATACGACCCCTTCTGTTCCTCTCCTGTTGTTAAAGGAATCGCTACAACACGAGATGGGGAGCGATTCCAACCAGACATGACGACGGTAGTGGCGGGATCAGTCAGTGATCTTGATGTCGTGCTGGGTAGACCAGAAGTGCTCAGCAATTGATGAGTGTTCCACGTCCGCAGAATGGATTGCTTTCTCGTGCTCAGAGACTCAATTTTTGAGTCTTCTACCAGTTTCACCAACGTAGCAGCCAGTGCAGTCACGGCAGGAAATGCAATACACCAAGCGATCTGTAGGAGGGGGAGGAATCGGTGTCTTAACCCTCGAAATGAGGAACCGCAATCTTCTGCCCAGAAGCTGCAAGCACTATATCCCATGAGCTTGTAAGACCCTAGAAAGTTGTTGCAACAGGTTCAGGTAGTTGGAGATAAAGGCGGCCAAGGTGGGGGGGTCATTTCTGTGTGTGGCCATGGATTGACAACACGATCACTGGCTTGTAGGTCACACCTATCTAAGGCACTGGTAGGGTACCACACTTTGCCAGATCTACTTTTACCTTAGCAATCTCAGTGTGCCTCTCATCCACAGAACTGGGGTGGATCCAGTCGCAGGCTAGTAGGGCTCGTGCAGTGTCAAGAAGTTGGCTGTGAGCATGTGCTGACCGGTAGTTGGTGAATTGGCCAGCACACATCGGCTTGCGATAGACTGACATCTTTAAATGCATGCCCTCGCACTGAACAAGGGTATCCAAGAAAGGAAGAGCATTGCTCAACTCCAGTTCAAAGGTGAATTGAATAAAGGGCGGCAGAGTTGAGGTGACTCAAAAGATGGTGTCCGGGAATGATCACAAACACATCATCCACGTAGCGATATGAAAAGGCTATAGGATCCGGCAGACCCACAAACACACGACTCTCCATTTCCTCCATTGCGATGTTTGCCATGCTGAGCTAATGGGTGCATCCATAGTTGTACTGTGAATTTTCCAGTAAAGGGATTCACAGCACATAACAGCACCACCAGTCAGGAATAATCTGGGGGCAGTGCAAATGTCGTTTGCAGTTAAAGGATTTCTGCTACTGAGGGTTTGGTCATTGTCTAGTAGTTATTTGGCACATGTGACATGTACTGTGAATCCCTTTACCTGTAAATTCATAGTACAGCTATGGGTGCACTCGTTAGCTCAGTCACGGCAAATATCGTAGTGGAGGAACTGGAGAGTCATACATTTGTGGGTCTGCCGGATCCTATATCCTTTTAGTGTCGCTATATGGACAACATGTTTTTGATCATTCCCCGCAAGTCAGGACACCAACTTTTGCATCACCTCAACTCTCTGTCACCCTTCATTCAATTCACCTTTGAACTCCAGTTGAGCAATGCTCTTCCTTGTGGATACAAACCTCATCTGAGGATGAGGTTTGCATCCATCCACCTCAAGGCTATAATTTGCCAAATCTATTGAAGAAATCATGTCAGCAATTTCTTCAAGGGAACACCCATGCCTATTGACCTATGGAAGGTTGTATTTCCACAGTGAAGTGGTGAAAAGCAGCAAGACAATCATTGTTGCTGCTATATGACCTATAACGGTATGGGTACTCCCATGAAGAAATTGTGATTCCCTTATTCTTTCAGCTCTTTCCTGTTTCTTTGGAGTTTCATTATTTTTCTCATTTGGAAGTCTTCATTTGTTTTCAGGGCAGAATTCTGTAGTCTTCTTGCTTAACCATAGGCAGCAGTTTTGCAACAAATTTGTGGAAGACTGAGGGGCTTTCCCATGGTAGGAGTAGGCCTTCATTGTTTAATTTAAGTTTTTATTTATTTTAGTTGGTTTGTTAGTTCCCCTCCCCTACTCTCTTCTATGGTAACAGTAGTTTAAATTTAGATGCTGATATTTATCTTCAAGTATGGGCATTACTTTTACGATTACTGCAGCATTATCTGTCAAAACTACATGAAATTTTGATACAGTTGTTCCAGTCATGACTTTATCCATCTTTTCTTCTTCCAAGTGTCTGTCAGTCTTCATGGCAGACTTGATGGTCTTGTAAAATACGGGTTGAATTATTATTATGATGTAATAGTAATAGTGCTACTATTACTATTCATAATGTAATTCATAAGTGATTTGTTTCTTCTATTACTACACTTGTCACACTTTGATGTAAGACATAGGTTACTGGACAATATCACTCATCATTCAACAACTTGTTTAGGCACCTCCATAGCCAGGTGGGAAGGAGCAGCAGTGCATAGCACACACTTCTTCATTAGACCGGGGTTCGAGCCCGTCACCACCAAATATGGAGAATGCGGAAAGGTCAGGGAATGACCACCGCATATCGCAGAGCAATATGGCCTTAGTTGCTAATGCTCCTAAAAACCAAAACAACAACAACAGCAACCTGTTTAAAGGTAAAAACTTAGGTGGCATCTTCTAGTATGACCTAACTCAGAGGTTACCAAACTTTTATACCTTGAACCCCTTTAAATTTTTAATAAATTTCATGCCCCTTCAACTTCCAAAATAAACAGATTTGTTATGAATATATATATATATATATATATACTTCACTATATAATATCGGTGTAGATACACCATAGTTTACCCATAAATTTGAACTACATATGTAGTGTGAAAGGCATTGTTTTAATTGTATCTCATATTGTGGGTGCCTTCACAAAATTTGAAGTAGTGCAATACCAGCGATAGCTGGTATTGCACTACTTCAAATAAACAATGCTTCTCTAGTAGAGAAGACTACTGTTATTTATTTTCAGGAGATACCACCACCCATGCTACTTGTGAAATGTTTGCCGAACTCTCTGGAACAGAACATGATCTAGCCAAGGAGGATGTCTTTGTGTGTGTGCCAGGTATGGAGAGTGTCTAGAAATTAGGCATCAACTGTGCATTCTGCTGGGCGTCTATGAGAGCTTGAGGTGTAGGGTAGATGGCCTCGAAGAAATTAATATGAGGGGCCCGCCAATATCTCAGCTGCCCAACTCAACGCCAGAGCTCACTCCTGGGCATCAGGCAACACAGCAGCAATCTCCAAGGCAGAATGCGCTGGTCCCAAATGAACTAGTTATTGTTGGTGACTCTGTTGTCAGGGAGACGGGGAATATATTGTGTAAAAAGGATAGATGGAACAGGACCAGGGTATGTCTGCCGGGGGCAAAAGTTGATGACATTGTAAAGCATATATCATCTTTTAAGGGCACAAAAGGTGATATTGTTGTACACGTTGGCACCAATGACATTAAGAGTAGGAGATCTGCAGATTTACTTAACAAGTACAGGTCAATGTTGCAAAAAAAGTCATGAGTCAGGGTTAAATTTGAAAGTGTCTGCAGTTCTGCCCAGACACGATAGGAGGGAATACATGATGAGAGCCTTGTCAATCAATTTGCCCCTGGAAAGATTGCGCAAGGCTCAAGGGGTAGAATTTTTTTTCAGCCTGGTCTGTGCTTGTTAACAAGAGAGACTGCTTCTACAGGGTTGGGATACACTTAAATAGAAAGGGTGCAAGAATATTTGCTGATGCTATCGAAGTAGTGTTAAGTGGGTCGGAAAACTGCTAGCTTTGGGGGGATTCACAGACTAAAAGGTTAAAAGTAGCCGCAGGCAGAGGTGAAGGTGATTCTTGCAGAACTTCTATTAGAATAAGTAGCGACCTGGAGCGAGGGAGGGGGTGCTGGGGGTTTCAGGGACTGATGGCAGTCATCGTGAAACAGGTGGGTATATGAGATGTGTTAGGGTAACTAAGAATAAGAATAGGTGCATGTATACTTGCATGTATACCAATGCTAGAAGTATAGTAAATAAATTTGATGAATTTGAAATGTTGGTCAAGACTTCAAAGGTGGATATTGTTGGGATAGCAGAGATGTGGTGTCACACAGATGTAAGGAATGCATAACTGGAATTTGGGGAGTACACTGTGTACAGAAAGGATAGACAGGATAGTAAGGGAGGAGGTGTTATGCTGTTAATTAAGGAAATCATAAAATCAAAAGAAGTGCATCCAGTTGAAAGAGATGAACAGTGCACTGTTGAGTCAGTTTAGTGTGAAACAAGCACTGCGAAATCAAAAATAAGAGTAGGAGTGTGTTATAGGCCTAATGACTCGAATGAGTACATCGAACAATTGTATAGAGAAATAGAGTGGGCTAGTAAATCAGAATGTCTTATAATGGGAGATTTTAACTTCCCAAATATTGACTGGAACTTGAGGGTTGGTCACTCACACACTAGTAAGACTTTTTTGGATTTATTGGATGATTGTTTTCTGCAGCAGTATGTTCGAGAGGCAACCAGAAAGGGTAATACTCTTGATCTTAACAGCAGTGATCATTCGTGTATTAAGAATTTGCAGATAAAGGAGCCACTAGGTGGCAGTGATCACAGTGTACTGATGTGGGATTTACTTAAAGATATAATTACCATCAGGGGTAAAGGAAAGGGTTTTTGCTTCCGTAAAGGTGAGTACAGTGGTCTCAACTGACGATGTTCATCATCATCAGCAGCCATTTTCAATCCACTGCAGGATGAAGGCCTCTCCAGCAACTTTCCAGTTCCTTCTGTTTTGAGCACTGGCCATCCATTTACTACCCAAAAACTCATGAATTTCATCTCTCCATCTCCGCCTTTGTCTTCCAGGTTTTCTTCTAGCTCCTCTTGGGTACCATTCTGTTATTTTCTTAGTCCATCTGTGATCATGTCTTCGAGCTATGTGTCCTGCCCAAGACCATTTTAGTTCTTTAGTTTTGATAAGAATGTCCTTTACTTGAGTTTGCTGCCTAATCCATGTGTTTCTCTTCTCATCTAGCAGTCTGAAAATTAATTCAGACTGATTAATTCCAGTCTGAATTAATTTTCATTAATTCGTTCCATTCTTCGCTGTGTAGTTCTCAGCTTCTCTTCCATTCTTTTGGTGAGTGCCCAAGTTTCACTTCCATAAGTCATGGTGGGGAGTATACATTGATTCATTATTTTACGTTTCAGACAAACTGGGATATTGCTCTTCAGTATGTGACTATATTTCATGAATGCTATCCATCCAAAATTTATTCTTCTCTTGACTTCCAGCCATTTATCATTATTACAGCTAATAACTTGTCCCAGATAAGTATATGACTCCACCTTTTCAATTACTGCTCCTTCAATCATTATTTCCCTTTCTGTGGCATACTTGTTCATCATTACTTTTGTTTTAGCCATATTCATCTTTAGTCCAAAATCCTTACTAACTGTGCATAACTGATTAAGATTTTCCTCTAATTCTTTGGGATCGTGGCTTATGACCACAATGTCATCTGCAAATCGTAAATGGTTTAGGTACTCTCCGTTCACATTGACTCCTTTCTGCGTCCAGTCTAATCTTCTGAAAGCTTCCTCAAGGGCAGCAGTAAACAGCTTTGGAGATATTGTGTCTCCTTGTCGAACTCCTTTCTCGATTTTAAATTTGCTACTGTCTTTGTCTAGTCTAATAAAGGAGGTAGCACTCTCATATATTTTCTTCAGAATCATAATATATGGGGCATCTATGCCTTGTCTTTCCAGTGCCTGAAACATTGCCTTATGCTGTATGGAGTCAAATGCCTTTTCATAATCCACAAATGCCAGGCATAATGGTGTTTTATATTCATTTGCTTTCTCCATTAGCTGTGATATTACGTGAAGGTGATCCATAGTTGAGAATCCTGTCCTAAAGCCAGCTTGCTCTTTCGGTTGATTCTCATCAAGTATTCTTTCTAATCTGTTAGTAATGACCCTTGTGAACAACTTGTAGATGTGGGATAACAAGCTAATTACTCTATAATTTCCAATTTCTGATTTATCTCCTTTCTTATGCAGCAAAACTATGATTGCATTATTCCACTGCTTAGGCGTCACACCTTTTCTAATGCACTTTGTGAAGAGCCTTGCCAGTTTTTGTGTTATGTCTCTTCCTCCCAATTTTAACAACTCTACAGTAACTTCATCTTCCCTCGGGGCTTTCCGATTCTTCATTTTCTTCAATGCATGTTCTACCTCATCAGGAAGAATATCGGGTATGTTGTATGTGTTACTAATTTGCGATCCATCTTCCCCACTGCTGGCATCATTCCCTCGCTCCTTGTATAATTCTCTATAGTAGTCTTCTGCTATTTGAATTATGCCTTTTCTGCTGTTTATAAGTACACCATCGCTGTTCTTCAGTTTCAGTATCATTTGTCTTTCTGTATTACTGTTCATGGCTGCTGATTTAAATCCTTTGTTTTCCCTTAATGCTTGTTCTACTTTTCTTGTGTTAAATCTTATGTCCTCTCTGAGTCTCTTTCGAATGGCTTTGCATAACTCAGTATACTCAATTTTCTCCCTGTCAGTGTTTTTCTTGCTCTTCATTTGTCGTCTTCGGTTCATCATGACAAGTGTTTCTTGACTAATTTTTTCTTCTTTGGTTTCTGTTTCCCTATAGGTTTCTTGGGCTTTATCACTTTCAGAAAGTTGTAATATTCCTCGTCGATATCTTGGTCCTGAGCAGTCTGCAGAAGCTCAAACTTGTTCTTAAGTTCCAGTACATACTGCTTTTTCTCCTCCTCTGTTATCTCAAAGACCTTTGTATTATTTACTCGAGTCAGTTTTTTCCTTTCCTTTCCTACATCTATATCAAGTGTACATCTTACCATTCTGTGATCACTTCCAACATTTACCTTATTCAGGACGGTAACATCATTCACAATATATCTTCTGTTAGTGAGGATGAAGTCAATTTCATTAGTTGTTAATCCATTTGGACTCTCTTTCTGTTCACCCTTTTCTTGAAAAAAGTGTTCATTACTGACAGTCCTTGAGATTCTGCAAATTCCACAAGTCTTTCACCTCTTATTTCTTTCACCAATTCCAAAATTTCCTATAGTTCCTCTTTCTGCGCTGTTTTGCCTTTTTCCAACCTTAGCATTGAAGTCCCCCATAATAATAGTGTAGTGCGTTTTCTGCTCATCTAGAAGACTCAATTCAGTGTACATTTCTTCACCCTCTTCATCATCATGCCTCGATGTTGGTGCATAAATCATTATAATCTTTAGCTCGTACCTTTTAGAAATCTTGAGTATTAGTCTTGACACCCTTGGTGATGTACCAACAGTAAATTCTAAGTGGGAAGCATTCAAGGAATTAATCGTGGATGCTACTAAAAGTTTCATTCCTATTAAGAAATACTGTTCAAGGTTTAGGCCTAAATGGTTATCAAATGAACTAATGAGACTTGTGACAGAGAAGAAAAATGCATGGGATGCATATAAATTATCAAGCAACTCAGAAGCCTATAGCAGATATAAGCTAGTCTGTAATCCGGTCACAAAGGAGGTTAGACAGATGAAGGCAGATTACGAGAAATCTTTGGCAAAAGATGCTAAGAAAAACAGCAACGATTTCTTTACTTATATAAACTCTAAAAGGAAGGGGATGAATCTGATTGGTCCACTTGATATCGATGGTTCCACTGTTGATGATCCTGCTCAGACAGCAAACAAACTGAATGAGTATTTTGCATCTACATTCACACATGAGGAGTTCATTAAGGTTTGAAAATAGCAGAAGGTTATCAAATTGTAGCAGGGTGCTTAATGAGTTTGTAATAACTGAGAGCAAAGTGGAGGAGAAATTGTTGAAGTTAAACATAAGAAAGGCACCTGGTGTGGATGGGAACTATCCAGTTATATTAAAGGAGGCGGCAAAGCAACTGAGCAAACCCTTAGCCGCAATTATGAAAGCATCCTTGGACTCAGGGGAGGTCCCCACAGACTGGAGATGTGCAAATGTATCCCCAATTCACAAAGGGAGATCAAAGGGTGACACGAGTAATTACAGACCAGTTAGTTTAACTTCTGTTCCGGGTAAAATAATGGAGTCACTGGTTAAAGATACATTGCACGATCATCTAGACAAGACTGCAGCAATAATTCAGACACAGCATGGGTTTGTTAAGGGACAGTCTTGTCTGACAAATTTGATAGGATATTATGATGTGGTTACAAAGGAACTTGATGCAAAAAATAATTTTGATACCATATATTTGAATTTCAGTAAAACTTTTGACACTGTTGTGCACGGAAGACTATTGTACAAATTGGAGCAGAATGGTATTAAGGGTAAGTTGCTACAATGGATAAAAGGATGGTTGAGTGGGTGAAGACAGAGGGTGGTAATTAATGGGTGCTGCTCTTCGTGGACTAATGTTATTAGTGGAGTCCCACAGGGTTCGGTGTTGGGTCCTCTGTTGTTTTGTATATTTATCAATGATATTGATGAAGGTATATCAGGCTTAGTGTTGAAGTTTGCAGATGATATAAAGGTTGGCAGGGTTGTTAATGACAGTAACGGTAGTGTGCTACTGCAACAGGATCTAGATAATTTGGGCAGATGGGCTAAGAAGTGGCAACTGAAGTTTAACCTTGACAAATGCAAAGTACTGCATATGGGTAGAAGTAACCCCAGAGAAACGTACCATCTGTTTGATTCTACACTTAAGGTGGTAAAAAATGAAAAAGACCTGGGAGTAATTGTGCAGTCGGATATGAAGTTTTCTGAGCAATGCAGACAGGCTGTCAGGGCTGGTCATGGGGTTTTGTCAATGATACATAGGAATTTTGCTAGCAGGGAAAAGGAGGTGATTGTCCCTCTGTATAAGGCAATGGTCAGGCCATGCCTTGAATACTGCGTACAGGTCTGGAGACCTCATATTAGGAAGGACGTAGATTTTCTTGAGCGTGTACAGAGAAGGGCAACAAGATTGGTGAGGGGAATGATGGGATTCTCTTACCAAGAGAGGCTTAAAATCTGCAAATTGCTGTGGCTGGAGACTAGGCACCTGCGCAGTGATCTGATTGAGGTGTATAAGGCCTTGAATGGATTGAGCACGCTGAATTCTGATGGGATCCTTCCACTTGTTCAGGTTACGAACCTAAGGGGGCATAAATTCATGGCCCCCTTAAGAAAAGACAGATGTAGAATAGATGTGCGGAAATTTGCCTTTAGCCAGCGGGTGGTTAATTTCTGGAACAAACTTCCATCTGTCGTGGAAGTTGATAGGTTAAATAAATTTAAGGAGGAACTGGACAGGCATTTGTAGGGAATGGTGTGTTTTGTTTTTTTTTTTTTTTGGTTGATGCTGCTTAAGCTGATACACTTGCTTTCTTGTATCACGTGCCACTACTACTACTAGTATGCAAGGCAAGGAAGTGGAGTTGTGTGCTCCTTATAATGGGGCTCCTACAACTATCAGGATGGCGAGAAAACATAGTACCCATAGTACCAGGGCAAGAGAACTTCATTGGGGGGGGGAGCAGTGCACTTTATTATAGACTGTGGGAGTGGGTCTGAAATATCCCACAGCAGGAAGCCAGCTGCCTCCAAATATCCCACACTAGGACACTGCCCTAGTGTTAACATGTCTTACCAATGTATTGGATTGGCTCCTTATTCCATTGGGGAGTTTTGTGAAGGTATGAGGCTATGGTTTTCTTTACTGCTGAGTCTTCTGTGCTGTATTCATACTGAATTTCTTTGTAGCTAATTATTGTTGGGTCATTTGGCATGTTCTTTTCTGCTGGGCTATTGACAGAATCCAATTTGCTGGATAAGTGTTCATCACTGGATTAGGTGAAGTTGTTTGTCTGTTCTACTGGGTGATTGATTCACATTCCAGCCACCTAGGTTTTTGGGTGTCTGGAATGTGCTGAGCACTTACATCCTGTCTTAAGCTGTTATTTTTTATAGTGAAGATTTTTCTGTGCATAAGCTGATAGCTGTTTGTTTGTCACTATCTATCAGTAGCTGGTATTTTTCTCTTCTTGGTAATGGCCCTACCTTTAATATCAGGAAATTCCCAATGAATGTGGCTTCTGATTGAAGGGTCCATGACCAGTGATCATGTAGGTAACATTTAACCCAGGTTCAAACCAGAGGGATTTTCTTAGGTCTGAGATATTAATGTGAGCAATGAATCTATGGGTTGCTCTACCAAGTGTGGAAGCATCCCATCTGTTCTGCCATTCTTTGTTGAGTTTTTGCAGGATTTGTTTCTTTTCTTCTTTTATGCTATTTGACAGATTTATTGTCACATTCATTATTGTAGCCAATATCTGTTTTCTTAGATTATACATTAACCTTCCGTAGTATACTTCCAGGTGAAGTGGAATATTTCCTGTTGCCCCTTTCAGAGTTCAGGTGGATGTGGTCCTACATGCCCAAGTTATGGCCAACAATATTGTCCTCTGCAAGGACTCTAATTCTCTCCTCGTCATAATTTTGTCTGTTATACAGTACCATACACCTGCCCCATAGTTCACCAGAGGCAATACTATACTTTTATAAAGTGATGTCACAGCCTTCTCCCTTAGCTCCCAGTCTGAGTGGGTGACCCTCTTTATCATACCAACAGACTTCTATACTTTAATTTTAGTGTATAATATGTGCTGTACAAATGTTACTTTTGTGCCAAGATACTTCCATTGCTTTGCATGGGAAAATGGTTTGTTTTTTATTTTGATATTTGGAGGTTTACTATCACTCAGCTTCCCTCTCATTAATATAGCTTTTGTTTCACTAGATGAGATTTTTTTTTTTGCTTATGTATTGTGGCCCATTGCAATAATTGGTTTAAGACTGCATGTGCTTTTGTTTCTATTTGTCAGCGAGAGTCTGCTCCCACCAAAAGAAACAGGTCATAAGAAAATCCGACAATTTCGTTAAGGAGCTTGATCTTAATTGATATTAACCAGTTTGGTTAAGATCAAGTTGCTTCACCAGAAACTCATCCATGACCACTTTCCAATAGAAAGGGCATAGCACAGAACCCTTTTCTCCAGTTAAAGAACTATATTAAATTATGGATTAACATAAAACAAACATGACTAAGCAAATTTTGCCCTCAATATCCCAAAACATGACTAAGCAAATTTTGGGATATTGAGGGCATGCCATGTGTTGCAAGTTGGCATCCACCTCTTAATTAATGACAAAAGCAAAAGCACCACCTTATATGTTTCACTCCTCATATAGGTGCCAATCCACTGATCTTTGAATTTCTCACAATGTCAGTTTGAACTACCCATTGAGATAATTTATTCCAGTGATTAAAAACTCATTGGTTAAAAAAAAAAATGAAGGTGAAATTCTCTGTGCAAATTTTTCCTTCATACATTTTACTGTTCCTTCATAGCTTGTAGTCAGATCCCACTCAAGGGTACCTAGAGAGAATCTGATTAAAGGTTATGGAACTCTCAAATAATTTGGGGGGGGGGAATATCTCAGAAGTCAGTTTGAGTACTATCTGAGATTTGTACAGTAGTCTTCCATGCATAACAGTGTCAAAAGCTTTCCTGAAATCCAAATATATGATATCAAAATTATTTTTTGCATCCAGTTCCTTTGTAAACACATCATAATATCCTATCAGATTTGTCAGACAAGACTCTCCCTTAACAAACCCATGCTGTGTCTGAGTTATTGCTGCAGTCTTGTCTAGATGATCCTGCAATGCATCTTTAACCAGTGACTCCATTATTTTACCCGGAACAGAAGTTAAACTAACTGGTGCAGTTAGTTTAACTGTTTAATTTAATTTTGCAGTGCTTATGTCACACCAAACTGACTCAACAGTGCACTGTTCATCTATATCAACTGGATGCACTTCTTTTGATTTTATGTTATTCTTAATTAACAGCAGAACACCTCCTTTCTTCCTATCCTGTCTATCCTTTCTGTACACATTGTACTCCCCAAATTCCAGTTCTGCCTTCCTTATATCTGTGTGACACCACGTCTCTGCTATCCCAACAATATCCACCTTTGATGTCTTGACCAACACTTCAAATTCTTCAAATTTAGGTGCCTCCGTAGCCAGGTGGGCAGGAGCAGCAGTGCATAGCACATGCTTCTTGATTAGACGGGGGTTCTAGCCCATGACCACCGCATATCCCAGGAGCAATATGGCCTTAGTTGTTAATGCTCCTAAAAACCAAATAACAACAACAACATCAAATTTATTTACTATACTTCTAGTATTGGTATACATGCAAGTATACATGTACCTATCCTTATTATTAGTCACCCTAACACATCCCATATACCCACCTGTTTCACGAAGGCGCCTCCGTAGCCAGGTGGAAAGGAGCAGCAGTGCATAGCACACACTTCTTGATTAGATCGGGGTTCGAGCCCGTCACCACCAAATACGGAGGATGCGGAAAGGTCAGGGAATGACCGCCGCATATCCCGGAGCAATATGGCCTTAGTTGCTAATGCTCCTAAAAACCAAATAACAACAACTGTTTCTCGATGACTGCCATCAGTCGCTGAAACCCCCAGCACCACCCCTCGCTCCAGATCGCTACTTATTCTAATAAAAGTTGTGCAAGAATCACCTTCACCTCTGCCTGCAGCTTCTTTTAACCCTTTAGTCTGTGAATCTCCCCCAAGCTAGCAGTTTTCCGACCCACCTAACACTGCCTCGATAGCATCAGCAAATATTCTTGCACCCTTTCTATTTAAGTGTATCCCATCCCTGTAGAGGCAGTCTCTCCTGTTAACAAGCACAGACTACACTGAAAAAAATTCTACCCCTTGAACCTTGCACAATCTTTCCAGGGCCAAATTGATTGACAAGGCTCTCATCATGTATTCTCTCCTATCTTGTCTGTGCAGAATTGCAGATACTTTCACATTTAACCCTGACTCTTTTTGGAAATACCTTTTATTTTTGTCATGCAGAAATAGCAGTCGTCGAAATGATTCTTGGGCTCGCGCCACACACACCATAGGGACGGCAAAAGGTAATGCTCTCAGCTTGCCATATAACCGCAGATATGTGGAGCCCAAATTTTTTTCTTGGTCGCCGATCTTGCAGCCGAAGTACAATGAATATGCAACTTTTGTGATGTATATTTTCTTTCTCTGAGTTTTTGGGGCTAGCATTAGCATTAGTAGAAGCATACAATGCAAGAAAGCAAGCTTATGCAGCAAAAAAAAAGGCTCCAATTTCACCCCTCCATTTGTTCCAGATACCTGTCCAACTCAGCCTTAAATTTATTTAGGCTATCTATCAGCTTCCACAACAAAAGATGGCAGTCTGTTCCACCAATCTACTACCCCCTAGCTAAAGGCAAACTCACACACATCTATCCTACAACTGTCTTTCCTCTATTTGAATTTATGCCCTCTCAGGTGATTATTCTGAGCAAGAGGAAGAATCCCATCAGTGTTGAGCATGCTCAAACCATTCAAGGCTTTATACACCTCAATCAGATTGCCTCGCAGTTGCCTGTGATCTGCAAAACTTAAGCCTTTCTTCGTAAGAGCAACCCTTTGTTCCATTCACTAATCTTGTTGCCCCTCTGTGTACTCGTTCCAACACCTCTACATCCTTCTTAAAATGAGGCCAAGACCTATATACAGTACCCAAGGTGTGGCCTGACTATTGCCTTATACAAGGGTATAATCACCTCCTTATCCCTGCTATAAAAATTCCTGTGTATTATTGACAAGACTCTTGCAAGACCATTTGCACTGCTCAGAAAACTTCATATCTGCCTGCACAATTACCCCAAAATCCTTTTCATTCTCTACCACTGTCAGTGTTGTACCACAGGTATGATACGTTACTCTGGGGTTACTGCTTCCCATATGTAGTACCTTACATTTGTCAATGTTAAACTTCATTTGCCACCTCTCAGCCCAACTGCTCACCTGTTGCAGATGGGCTGAGAATTGCTTCATGCTGCAACAGAATGAAGATTCTGTTGCAGCAGCGTACTGTCATTAACAATCCTGCCAACCTTCATATCGTCTGCAAACTTGGGCATTAAGCCTGATATACCATCATCAATATCATTTTTGGGTTAAGTGTCCACGAACAGCAGAAGTTGTCTTGGTGATTGATGCAAGTTCTTTGGTTTGTCTTCTTCATTTTAACAATGCAATAACCTAAAAACAGTAAAAGCAATTGGTAAATTTGAACAGAAGGTGAATTCTTGTAGCGTAGTTTATCATACACTATATATTGAACAGTTGAATGGTGTAATAAAATTAATAAAAATACTGACTTTACTGGAAAAGTGCATCAGAATCAAAACATACTATATTGCAAGAACAGTAATGATGTACTTGTTTAACTTTTAGCTCAATAAACAAAACCAACCAAAAGTTAATAATTTAACAATTGCAACTTCAAACAATAATGATATCTTTGTAAAGAATCCAGTTATCTATATATATCTTAAAGCAGAGACATGATAGGAAATTTTTATGATTTATTTTAAATTCTATACAAACTTGACCAGAAACAGCCATTGATTTCCTACATATTTTAAACTATTAATTAGAGCTCAAAAACTAATTTTATTGTGAAACCCCAAATGTTATCGGCAGAACCCTAGGGTTCCACGGAACACGAGTTGGGAACCAGTGATCTAGACAATAGTGATCCCAAGTTTAACTTAGCAACTAGTGAGTAACTTGTGCAACAAGTTTGAAGAGATGAAAGATCTAGGGCTAGTAATACAATCAAATATTAAGTTCTCAGTAGTGCATTAAGAGTACAGAAGTTTTATAGTATAGAAAAAAAAATAATAGTAATAATAGAGGCATGTGGTGCAAGAAAGCAAGCGTATCAGCTTATGTAGCAACAGCCAAAAAAAAAAAAAAAAAAAAAAAAATTTAACCATCCATTCCCTCTAAAAGTTTGTTCCAGCAATTAACTGCCCACTGACTAAAGGCATATTTCCACACATCTATTCTACAACTATCTTTCCTCAATTTGAATTTATACTCCCTTGTATCCGTAATGGAGCAAGCAGAAGAATCCCATCAGAATTCAGTGTGCTCAACCCATTCAAGGCCTTACACACACCTCAATCAGTTCAACTTGCAGGTGCCTGGTTTCCAGCTGCTGCAATTTGCAGAACTGAAGTCTTGGTAAGAGGACCCCTTCATTTCCCTCACTAGTCTTTTAGCCCTTTTCTATACTCGCTCAAGCAACTCTACATCCTTCCTAAAATGAGGCTTGCAGACCTGTACGCGGTACTCAAGGCATGGCATCACCATTGCCTTATACAACCGGATAATCACCTCCTTTTCCATTTGTATAAGGCAGAGGGTCACTATAAGGCAGATTGCCAATGTATCATTGATGTTTTTCTTCTCTGCCGCGAGTCTCAGTTCATTTGGCATCTGTTTAGACCTCTACCTTGAACAGTATTTCTTAATCGGTTTGAGCTTCCACGATTACTTCCCTAAATGCTACCTTGACCTGCTCTGGCAACCTATCTGCACTGCTCAGAAAATTTCATATCTGACTGCACAATTACTCCCAGGTCTTTTTCATTTTCTACCACCATAAGTGTAGTACCACAAAGTTGGTGCGTTTCTCTGGGGTTACTTCTACCCATGTACAGTACTTTGCATTTGTCAATGTTAAACTTCAGTTGCCACTTCTCAGCCCATCTGCCCATTTCTAGATCCTGTTGCAGTAGCACACTGCATTACTGTCATTAACAACCCTGCCAACCTTTGTATCATCTGCAAACTTCGACATTAAGCCTGATATACCTTCATCAATATCATTGATAAATATACAAAACAACAGTGGGCCCAACACCGAACCCCTGGGGGACTCCACTAATAACATTAGCATTAGCATTAGCATTAGTAGAGGCATTTGATGCAAGAAAGCAAGCTTATGCAGCATCAGCCAAAAAAAAAAAAAAAAAAAAAACCCACTTCCACTTCACCCCTCTGTTCGTTCAAAATACCTGTCCAGCTGAGCCTTAAACTTATTTAGGCTATCAACCTCCACCACAAGGGATGGAAGTCTGTTCCATCAACCAACCACCCGCTGGCTAAAGGCAAATTTCCGTACGTCTATCCTACATCTGTCTTTCCTCAATTTGAATTTATGCCCTCTCAGGTGATTTTTCTGAGCTAGAGGAAGAATCCCATCAGCATTGAGCATGCTTAAACCATTCAAGGCTTTATACACCTCTATCAGATCACCTCGCTGGTGCCTAGTCTCCAGACACTGTAATTTGCAAAACTTAAGCCTTTCTTCGTAAGAGCACCCCTTTGTTCCATTCACTAATCTTGTTGCCCTTCTCTGTACTCGTTCCAGCAGCTCTACATCCTTCTTGAAATGAGGCCTCCAGACCTGTATACAGTACTCTAGGTGTGGCCTGACCATCGCCTTATACAATGGAATAATCACCTCCTTATCCCTGCTGGAAAAATTCCTGTATATCATTGACAATACTCCATGAGCTACTCTTGCAGCCCTTCTGCACTGCTCAGAGAACTTCATATCTGCCTGCACAACCACCCCCAAGTCCCTTTCATTCTCTACCACTGTCAGTGTAGTACCACAGAGTTGATACGTTGCTCTGGGGTTGCTGTTTCCCATGTGTAGTACTTTACATTTATCAATGTTAAACTTCATTTGCCACCTCTCAGCCCATCTGCTCAACCTTTCCAGATCCTGTTGCAGCAGCATAGTGTCAGTAGTGTCCTTGACAACCCTGCCAACCTTTGTATCGTCTGCAAACTTGGACATTAAGCCCGATATACCATCATCAATATCATTTATAAATACAGAAAACAATAATGGACCCAACACTGAGCCCTGAGGGACTCCACTAATAACATCAGTCCACGATGAGCAGTGTCCATTGATTACCACTCTCTGTCTTCTTCCCCTCAACCACCCCTTTATCCATAGCAGCAATTTGCCTCCAATGTCACACTGCTCCAATTTGTGTAGCAGTCTTCCATGTGCAACAGTATCAAAAGCCTTTCTAAGATCCAAGTATATAATATCAAAGTTATTCCCTGCATCCAGTTCTTTTGTGACTGCATCATAGTATCCAATCAAGTTGGTCAGGCAAGACTTCCCCTTAACAAAACCATGCTGTGTCTGAGCTATAACTGAAGTCTTGTCTAAATGATCCTGCAGTGCTTCTTTAACCAGTGCCTCCATTAATTTTCCTGGAACAGAAGTTAAGCTCACAAGTCTATAATTACTTGTGTCAGCCTTTGATCCTCCTTTGTGAATTGGGGTCACATTTGCACATTTCCAGTCTATGGGTACCTCCCCTGAGTCCAAGGAAGCTCTCATAATTATGGCTAAGGATTTGCTTACTTCCTTTGCTGCCTCCTTTAATATAACTGGATAGATCCCATCCACCCCGGGTGCCTTTCTTGTGTTTATCTTCAACAGTTTCTCCTCCACTTTACTCCCAGTTATTTCAAGATTCTGTAGCTTACTGCTAGAGTTGAATACACCTCTGGCATTCCCCTCGCTGAATAACTCCTCATGTGTGAATGTCGATGCAAAATATTCATTTAGTTTGTTAGCTACCTGAGCAGGATCATCAACACTTGACCCATCAATATCAAGTGGACCAATCTGATTCACCCCCTTCCTTCTAGAGTTTACATAAGTAAAGAACTCTTTGCTGTTTTTCTTTGCATCCCTTGCCAAGGATTTCTCGTAATCTGCCTTCGCCTGCCTAACCTCCTTTGTAACTTGGTTGCATATCAACTTGTATCTATCATAGGCTTCTGTGTCATGTGTTAATTTGTATGTATCCCATGCATTTTTCTTCTCTGCCATATGCCTCATTAGTTCATCCGACATCCATTTTGGCCTAAACCTTGAACAATATTTCTTAGTTGGTATGTAAAGCCTAGTAGCTTCCAAGATAAGTTCTTTGAATGCTTCCCATTTTGAATTTGCTGTTGGTAACATCATCAGTTGGTCCCACTGTATAGAATTTAAATACTGTCTCAGTCCATCGTAGTCGCCTTTACGGAAGCAATAACCCTTCCCTTTACCCCTAATGGTAGTTACCTCTTTGAGTAAATCCCACTTCAGCACACTGTGATCACTGCCACCTAGTGGTTCATTTATCTGCAGATTCTTAATGCATGAAGAATCACTGCTGATAATCAAATCAAGAGTATTACTCCCTCTAGTTGCCTCCCGAACATGCTGATGTAGAAAACAATCATCCAATAAATCCACAAAAGTCTTGCTAGTGTGTGAGTAACCAGCCCCCAAATTCCAGTCAATATCTGGGAAATTAAAATCTCCCATTATAAGACACTCTGATTTACTGGCCCACTCTATTTCCCTGTACAGTTCCTTATTATACTCATCAGAGTCATTAGGCCTATAGCACACTCCTACTCTCAATTTTGATCTCCCAATGTTTATGTCACACCAAACTGACTCCACACTGCACTGTCCAGTGATGTCGACTGGCTTCACTTCCTTGGTTTTTATGTGTTTCTTAACTAATAACATAACCCCTCCTCCCTTCCTATCCTGTCTATCCTTTCTGTAGACGTTGTACTCCCCAAATTGCAGTTCTGCATCCCTTATATCTGTGTGACACCACGTCTCTGATATCGCAACAATATCTGTCTTCGATGTTTTGAGCAATACCTCAAATTCATCAAATTTATTTACTAAACTCCTAGCATTGGTGTACACGCAAGTATACCTGCACCTGTTTCTATTCTTAGCTACCCTAACACAACCCATGTGTTTACTTGTACCGCAATGGCTCCCAGCAGTCTCTGAAATACCATGCATCTTGTTTTTCAGGCTTCTGCTCATTCTAATAGAAGCAGTGCAAGAATCTCTTTCACCTCTGCCAGTGGCTACTGTCAATCTATTGGTCTTTGTCTCCCCCCAAGCTAGCAGTTTTCCGACCCACCTAACACTGCCTCGATAGCATCAGCAAATATTCTTGCACCCTTTCTATTTAAGTGTATCCCATCCCTGTAGAAGCAATCTCTCCTGTTAACAAGTACAGTCCAGGCTGAAAAAAATTCTACCCCTTGAGCCTTGCACAATCTTTCCAGGGCCGAATTGATCGACAAGGCTCTCATCATATACTCCCTCCTATCGTGTCTGGGCAGAATTGCAGACACTTTCAAATTCAACCCTAATTCTCGGCTTTGAAATTAGTCCATGAAGAGCAGCATCTTCTCCCACTCAACCACCCTTTTATCCATTGTAGCAACTTATCCTTAGTACCACACTGCCCCAATTTGTACAGTAGTCTTCCATGTCTAACAGTGTCAAAGTTTTCTTGAAATCCAAGTATATGATATTACAATTATTTTTTGCATCCAGTCCTTTGTAGCCACATCATAGTATCCAATCAGATTTGTTAGACAAGACTTCCCTTAACAAACCCATGCTGTCTGAATTATTACTGCGGTCTTGTCTAGATCTTGCAATGCATCTTTAACCAGTGACTCTAAGGATGCTCTCATAGTTATGGCTAAGGGTTTGCTTACTTCCTTTGCTGTCTCCTTTAATATAACTGTATAGATCTCATCCACCCCCAGGTGCCTTTCTTTTCTTATGTTTAACTTCAGCAATTTCTCCTGCACTTTGCTCTCAGTTATTACAAAATAATTAAGCACCCTGTTACAGTTTGATAAACTTCTGCCATTTTCTTCCCTTAATAACTCCTCGTGTGAATGGTGATGCAGAATACTCATTCAGATTATCAGCTATCTGAGCAGGATCATCAACAGTTAAACCATCGATATCAAGTGGGCCAATCTGATCCATCTCCTTCCTTCTAGAGTTTATATAACTAAAGTCCTTGCTGTTTTTCTTAGCATCCTTGGCCGAAGATTTCTTGTAATCTGCCTTCGCTTGCCTAACTTCTTTAGTGACTTGATTACTGACTGGCTTATGTCTATCATAGGCTTCTGTGTTGCCTCATAATTTATATGCATCCAGTGAATTTTGCTTCTCAGCCACGAGTCTCAGTTCATCTGTTTAGGCCTAAACCTTGAACAGTATTTCTTAATCAGTACGAAAAACCTAGTAATTTCCACGATTACTTCCTTGAATGCTTCCCATTTAGAATTTGCTGCTGGTATCATCATTAGTTGGTCCCACTGTATACAGTTTAAAAACTGTCTGAGACCACTGGAGTTACTTTAACGGAAGCAAAAACCCTTCCTTTTACCCTGATGGTAGTTAAATCTTTAAGTAAATCCCACATCAGTACACTGTGATTACTGCCACCCAGTGGTTCCTTTATCTGCAAATTCTTAATGCACGAATAATCACTGCTGATAAACATATCACGAATATTACTCTCTCTCTTTGGTTGCCCCTCTAACGTGTTGCTTTAGAAAACAATCATCCAGTATTTCTACAAAAGGCTTGCTAGTGTGTAAGTGACCAACTCACAAGTTTCAGCCAACATCTGGGAATTTAAAATCCTCATTAAAAGGTCATTTTTCGTTCTACAAATCTGTGTGAATATGAATTAGCATTTCAATAAGTATATAGACTCACATGGGTTGAAATTAAGACAACAAGATTAGCTGTAGATGCAGAGGGATATTTCTACAAGAATAGATCCAGTACTGTAAGTTTCAAAACCTAGAAACAAGGCATCAGCTGAGATCTATGATAGGGGTTTTTAAAGGCGTTGAAAGGGATTTAGGTAACTTATTGCTTGGAGGGGAATGGGTTTCCTTCTAGGATGATGTAAAGGGACATAAGTTTGAAATTTAAAAAATTTGCTTTTGGTCAAAAAGTTAACTATTGAAGCAAGTTGCCACCTATCATTGTAAAGTTGGAAAACTTCTGTAGAGTTGGGGGAAGTAGATAAAACATTGAAGTCATGGAGACTTTCATCACTACATAAGCTTTGATTCTGTGCATTGATACATGTCAGGAGATGCCAAAATTATTTGAAAAGCAATCAAGTTTGGTTACAACCGCATCAGAATGGTGACAACCAATTTGAACAGTATTTATCACAATTAAAATGTGGAATCTTGGTGGCGCTTAGCTAAAAATTACTCTAATCAGGTTACAAATGCAGGAGGTACAGATGTATGTTTTTATATACTGCATTCTTAGTTTTGGAAATTGAATCTTGGAAAGCATGAAATGGGGACCCCCATGTCATCAGTAGCCATATGAACATTTTTTATTTTGAAAATGTTTACACTTGTTAAATGTACTTAATTAAGAAAGAAGATGAGATAATCGTAGCAACCTATATCTTTTTATTAATGCTTTACAAATTTTTTTACAAAACTGGGAATGCACTGTAAAACAAACACTGGTGATGTCTAATAAAAATTTCTCTCACCAGGTGTAGACTGTCAAAATAAATTCTTATGAATTCTTGTTTTCTTTCCATTTGTCTACGTTTCAGCACCAACCATATATATAATAACATGCACATATAACTTTTTATACCCAAAATCAGTTAATTAATAACCTCCTGAAGTTCGTAGAATGCCCTGCATAGTACAGCTGTAGCCCAGTGGTCCACTTGCTGTGTTCAAATTCACTTGGAGCTATGCGGAAAAATTCTTGTAAATCACTGTAGTTGCAAACTCTATTGGCCTTGTGTATGACCATCCTGCTAGAGTATAAACAAAAAATGTGCCTATTTTTACACCATACACACATATGAAGGGCATAAAGTGACATCTACCTAACTTGCTATGAACAGTTAATTAAATTTAATATATTAATAGTTATTCACTTCTTAAATCTTAGCTTTGGGATGGCTTTAGCTTATATCTCAACTTTTGGATATTGAAATGTTGAGTTATAAGCTAGACTTAATTACATTGTTAAATTATTAGTGCCAGTAGTTTTGAAACAGGCAGCGATGAAATTTGATAAATAGGATTAAGTGATATATTTTTACAAATATAACAAAAAAGAATAATTTATTTAAACAATAAATGCATTTATAAATAATGTTTCGTTATATTTATTGTGCAATTTTTATTTGTAGTTATGTACCCAGATAAGTGGAAATCGATTAGTCCAGTTTTATGGGCAGCCATATGACACCACTACTCTTGGACCAGGAGGCAGTCCTCAGTCCCTAAACACTCAGTTTACAGTGTGCAGCAGATGTGCTGACACTGTTTCATTGTACAGTTGTTTGCATCACTATAAATACAACTTTTTCATAAAGTGCCGCACAAAGGTAATTTTCTTAACTTTGTGTTTTAGTAACATTTAGTAATAATTGTACAAGGGCATGTCAATAAATAAAGAACAATTACATACACATGTGCATTCATAAGGAAGGGGGGAATTTATGATGTACATTTGTTGTACTACCAATTACCTATTAACACACTTAATATAATTTTTCTGGTGTGTTTATGGATAGACAAAGTGACAGCAGTTTCCAGCAACTGTGTGTGATGGAGTTTCTGTGCAAATTGGGTGATCAGTCGATTATATATCTATCCATCGAAAACCTCTGATAGACTGTAGGAGACCACACTATTGATGAAAGTCATGTCCAGAGGTAGCGCTAATGGTTTTGGGAAGGTGATTCTGACATCAAGGACAAACCAAGAGACAGAATAACATTTGGCACAAACAGTGAAAATGAAAAACAACTCGCATGTAAATTGCTGTAGTTTTGAACTCTTTTGGTCCTGTATATGACCATCCTGCCAGAGTATAAACAAAAATATCCTTATTTTTACAACACACACATCAAAGGAAAATGTTTTGACCAATTCTGTTGGATACAGGAAAATTGTTTTCTGTACCCAACAGAATTGGGTACAGAAAACTCTGTTCTTGGTGGGTGCCTAAGCTGCTCACCCAAGAGGTGATGGCTACAAGGAAAGAGATATGTTATGATCTTCTGGAGAGGCTGGTTGCCTTGAGTGCTTTTAGAGAGGTTGTCATGTGATGAAATGTGGCTCTTCCGTTATGACCTACAAACCAAACAACAATCCATGGAATGGGCACACCCAACATCCAAAAACCCAAAACTTTCCAGATCTTGTGGTTGCCTTCTTCTGGGATCAAAATGGCATCCTTTTTATCAATTTCTTGAAAAGTGGAACAATTATCAACAAAGAAAGACTACTGCTTGACCCTTGATGAGCTTAATTGAGCTCTGAAAACCAAAAGACTTGAACTGATCGGTAGGACATCAAGTTTCATCAGGATAGCACAAGATCACATACAACACAGATGATACTGCCAAAAATTGCCCAGCTGGGGGTGGAGACATAATGTCTCACTAGCTCTTTAGTCATGACCTTACCCCATTAATTTTTTTTTTTTTTTATTTGTTCGGTAGACTGAAGGGTATACCTGCATGGTAAGGTGTTTGAGAATGATATGGAACTCATTTCTCGCATTAAACATTGGTGTAAATGTCAGCCTCCTGGTTTTTATCAAAGTGCATTCACTGCCCTTTGGCAGTGACTGCACTTTGATAAAAGTGCTGAAGAAAATGAAGCGAATGTGGTGGTTTTCACACAGTGATATTTTCACAAAGGTGAAAGATTATATTTTATGTATGTGAGAAGTGTGGTTACGATATCTCAGATAATAAAAATGTTACAGCTTACAGTGTGTTAATTATTGACCTGCTCTTTTACGATAAAATATTGTTAATTCCAAAGCTCTGGGCCAAAAAAAAATTAAACTTTGATTTAAGTGAGTCTAGTTTATTTGATCCTTACTATGGAATATAACTTCTGGGTATGGTTGTGGAAAAGTTAATTGTTATTAGAAACACTGCTGTAGCAGTTTCACAGTGAAAATTAAAACTCCAGTATAGATTGAATGTCAAATGAATTAATTAAATAGATTGAATGTTAAATGAATTAATGAAATTTGTCTTGACTTAGCAGGTTACTATAGTTATGCAGGGTTGTTGTTGTTGTTATTTGGTTGTTAGGAGCATTAGCAACTAAGGCCATATTTCTCCAAGGATATGCAGTGGTCATTCCCTGACCTTTCCGCATCCTCCGTGTTTGATGGTCACGGGCTCGAACCCCAGTCTAATCAAGAAGCGTGTGCTACGCACTGCTGCTCCTGTCCACCTGGCTACATAGGTGCCTAGTTATACAGGGTATCTCAAAAATATTGGTACAAATGTTTAGGGGGGGTAGGTAACATCTAAAGGAATGTGAATCGCATAGGAACCCATAACCGGAAATGTCACCGTAAGTCGGTTCGTGGCGCTGTTCATCAGTTCGCGGTAGGGGAAATTTCTGGTTTACTCATTCAAGTAGAAGTCGCCGCACGCATCAAGAGCATGCATCGATATATGAACTGTGAGCTGGCAGACATGCACCTAGTGTGTGGATTAGCATAGGGCCCATGCGGCACAACATCGCTTCGCAATAAATGTGTGGGCAGGTATGGTCGGTGACTGCTTAGTCGGCCCATACCTGTTATCATCCCGCATGAACTCTGCTAAATATCGTACCTTTCTTGAACAAGTTCTACCAGAGTTACTTGACTATGTTCCAGCAAATGTGAGACGCAACATTTGGTTTTAATATTACGGGACACCTGCCCATTATGGAAGGTGTGTTCGTGACACAGGCGTTTTGGGTGTCGATGGATTGGCCGTGGTGGACCAGTTGCCTGGCCCCCATGCTCACCTGATTTATCGAGCCTTGATTTCTTTCTGTGGGGGGGGGGGCTCAAATCTATTGTGTATGAATGAATCGCCAGTGGAAATGGATCTCATGGCGAGACTCGCTTGCTGCTACTGTTAAAGAAACTCCAGGTGTGTTCGATCATCATGTCTGCCGATCCATGCTGCATCGCATCTCATGGTGGAACCTTCAAGCATCTGTTGTAACATCATGAAATGCATCCATCTCTTACTCCATTGTTAATATTATGTCAAATAAATGTTTGCCACTAATTACTGTCCTGTGTCATTTCTGCTTCTTGTGCCTCTGCTACTACTTTCCCGTGACGTTTCCGGTTATGGGTTCCTATGCGATTCACATTCCTTTAGATGTTACCTACCTCCCCTAAATGTTTGTACCAATAATTTTGAGAGACCCTGTAGTCAGGGCCCTGAGTGACATATAATGAGTTTGCCACATTTAACTCATTTAAAAGATCTAATATAGGGAAGGATGTTACGTGGTTGTTTTCCATTAATATTATTACGATGTTTAATACCACTCTTATACTACATGAAATTAATAATAGTTTATTAAGCTATTTGCCTAACTACTATACATTAAGGTGATGTTTTGAGTATCTTACCAATACCCATCAGCAAACCATGCTGTTAGGGGAACAAATAATAGAAAGGGGAACAAATTTGAATATATTGAAAATATAATTACGAATGTTAAAATTACAATATTATGATTACAATTGCCAATATTACAATTACCATTACAGATTGTTTATTAGCAAAATTATAATGATAATCAAAATATTGGTAATTGTAATCATAATATTGTAATTGTAATATTACAATATTACATATATCTGCATAATATTTTGTGTATACAATATTGTGTATATCTGCACACTTGTACAGATATAATACGTGATAAACAGTATAAACTGGCACGCTATTATGTATCCAAAGCCAACCGAAATCAAAAATATTTTAATGTCAGAAATTGTTATAATTTCTGACATTTTTTTTTTCGTTATTCTGAATTTAAAACTTTTATTTCTTTCTCTTTGTCAAGGAGTATTATTAGAAATTCAAGCTCAACAATAGCACCTTGCTTGTTTCATGCTGCTGCTGCTGTTGTTGTTATTTGGTTTTTAGGAGCATTAGCAACTAAGGCCATATTGCTCCAGGAATATGCGGTGGTCATTCCCTGGCCTTTTCGCATCTTCCGTATTTGGTGGTTATGGCCTCAAACCCCGGTCTAATCAAGAAGCGTGTGCTATGCACTGCTGTTCCTGCCCACCTGGCTATGGAGGTGCCCTTGTTTCATGCAACATACAGGTTGCTCTCATTCTGACAAAATGCAGCCTATAGGGCAAAGGGGTAATAGTGTCATTCAGAGCCTATTATTCCTTGCAGTAATGTGACAACATGTGATAATGTTGGCACATTGTCTGCAAGGAATAATAATACCCCATCTGTCTTAATATAATCACCAAGACAGCCAGAACCAGCCATCAGTTTGGGAGTTCTGGGAGGGCATAATATATTAAGAAGTCCATAAACAAAATTGCAACATTGTAGGATGAAGACACTCAAGCTACAATGAACAGTGTGCAGTGAAATGTATGGTCAGAAACTTGGCCAGTGTCTCAGATTCACTTACAGATTGTGGAATTAAAAATTTTCTCTCTCTTTGTTTTAAGACATCCATTCTACTGTTATCCCCTCTTGGTTTAAATTTTTGTCCCCTTGTGTTTGTTGTGACATGGTGTAAAATAGCCCTCAACATTTAGTGTAATCAACCCTTTTTTAAGTCTTAAACACCTAGATCAGGTTATTCCCCCCACTAATGCTTCTGAACATTGTAGCTTAGAACTCAAATTGCAAATCTCTCTCTCTCTCTCTCTCTCTCTCTCTCTCTCTCTCTCTCTCTCTCTCTCTCTCTCTCTCTCTCTCTCGCGCGCACACACACACACACAATACCCCATGCATATGCATTTTCTGCTTTTCACCAATCTTGTCATTCTTTTCTGCACTATTTCCAGGAAAACAGATCCATATCTTTCGAATAGCAGGTTTCAAAGTTTGTTTCAGCATCCATTATGTAGCCTAATTATTTCTCTTTATAATGGAATAATAATCTTGTTTCTACTAGCATAGTTTCTGTATATTGACAAAACTCCACAAATCCTAGTTTGACGAATTTCATGTCAAACTGTATAATTAAACGGATTGATAAGAAGTTCTCTCAAGTTGTTTTCATTAAAAACAGTCTTCATTGTGGTACTAATAAAGTGGTATGTTGCTTTATAATTATGGCTACTGAGATGCACCTCCTCAGCCCATCTAAATAACTTATCCAGCTTTTCTTGAAGCAGTATGCCCGATTACTCTCACTGCCTGCTTAGATGTTAAATATGAAATATTAATACGATAAACCCTCAGTATTCCTGGGATAAGTCCTGAAAATCACAACAAATATTAATGTTAAAGGCTTACAGAAAATGGAGAGCTAAATGGACCATGGACCATTCTTAAAGAAAGCAAATGCTCATGATTAATAAGAACAAACATGTAATAGCCATTTTTGTTATGGCAAAAATATGTATAAACCCTATGAATGTTTTTTTTTATAATAAATTTTTTAAAAATGCGAGAAAAAAAAACACATTTACTTCACTGATCATGAAAATAAATGTAAAAATAAACTGTGTAAACAAAGTAATATCTGTGATAAGTATACATGTATTGTATGCATGGTAGTTGATTCAAATGCCAAGTCCAAAATGTGTCTGCGTAACCTTCAAAAAAAAGTGTATGTGTAGTCTTATTAAGGGTACTGTACTGGGTGGGAAAAGTACGTGAAAAGGATGATTGAATGTGAATCCTATACAGTGAAACTTCTCCTAACGGACACCTCGTTAACGGACATCTCTCTACAACGGACATTTTCAAATTCCCCAACTCACCTCCATTGGGTTTAACGTGTTTGCAGCTTCTGTCTAGCGGACATTCTCTGTAACGGACGCGGACAGGCAATCTGCACTGTTTCGTTTAGATTAGCACTTAATTTGATCTCCCCTTAATGGACAGCATGCGAGCTCACGGCCCTTTTTCTAGGAACTTTTCTTCCACGTATTGCCTCAATCGTGTGTTTATTTTCTATTTCCGATTCTCTGAATTTTATCAAGGTTTACGTCGCGGTTCTAAACCCTTTTTCAAGAATTTTAAGGCACGTGTAAAACTTCTGATGAATTCGGTGTGTGCAGGGAGTGGGGGAATATGGTCGGCCTTTCGTCTTTTCAGTTTCAGTTTTGTTCAGTGTCATGTGAAGTGCACAATGTCTTCTCGTAAACATTTAACTTTAAAAGATAGCCGAACTCATTAATGCGTATGATCGGCAAAAAAATAGTGTTCGCAATCTCGCTGTAAAATTCAAAATCGGAAAGACGCAGGTAAGCGACATCCTAAAGAAAAAAAAATGAACTGCTCAAACAATTTTGGCAACACGGAAATGATCAGGTTCAAAAATCATTCCCGAAAACTGTTGGACTTCAAATTCGTCGCGCACGTGCTAAAAAAATTCCCATTAATGGGCCTATTATTAGGGAAAAGGCTTTGGAGGTTGCGAAATCTATGGGAGTAAATGAGTTCAAAGCTTCTGTGGGATGGCTAGACAAGTTCAAAACTCGGCATAAAATTTCTTGGAAAACCGTAAGTGGTGAAGGTGGATCTGTTGATACTGGGGTTGTAACAGAGTGGACCATCAAATTGGAAGATTTATGTCGTGATTTTGAAGCTAAGGATATTTACAACTGTGACAAAACAAGGTTGTTTTTTAAAGCTCTTCCTGAAAAAACAATGAGTCTAAAAACCGAAAAGTGCCAGGGCGGAAAAATTTCTAAGGAATGCTTGACTGTACTATTGTGTACAAATATGCTGGGAGACTTTGAACAACCTCTTGTTATAGGAAACCCACAAAATCCTCATTGTTTCAAGGGCATAAAGTTGAATCTTTTGGATGTTGACTGGAAGTCTAATAAAAAAGCGTGGATGACACGAGATATCATGAGCGAATGGATAAGTCACTTTAACCAAAACATGATTCGTCAAAACAGAAAAATTATTCTTTTCATGGATAATGCTGGATCTCACCCGCACATTGAATTGTCCAACATTCAAATCGTTTTTCTGCCACCAAACACATCTGCAGAGTGTCAGCCCTTGGATCAAGGGATAAAAAAAAAATTAAACTTCACTACAGAAAACGTGTTTTAAGACATCTCATTGCAAACATGAACGATGTAACATGTGCGAGTGACCTTGCAAAGAAAATCAGCATCCTAGATGCGATTCAATGGATTTCTTCTACAGTAAACGCAATTAGAAAACAAACTGTCGTGAACTGTTTTGTAAAGTCTGGCTTCTCAAACGCAAAAATTGAAGTTGTGAACAGCAATGTGGAGCACCAAGAAGAACAAATTGGAAGATTTATGTCGTGATTTTGAAGCTAAGGATATTTACAACTGTGACAAAACAAGGTTGTTTTTTAAAGCTCTTCCTGAAAAAACAATGAGTCTAAAAACCGAAAAGTGCCAGGGCGGAAAAATTTCTAAGGAACGCTTGACTGTACTATTGTGTACAAATATGCTGGGAGACTTTGAACAACCTCTTGTTATAGGAAACCCACAAAATCCTCGTTGTTTCAAGGGCATAAAGTTGAATCTTTTGGATGTTGACTGGAAGTCTAATAAAAAAGCGTGGATGACACGAGATATCATGAGCGAATGGATAAGTCCAAACAGAAAAATTATTCTTTTCATGGATAATGCTGGATCTCACCCGCACATTGAATTGTCCAACATTCAAATCGTTTTTCTGCCACCAAACACATCTGCAGAGTGTCAGCCCTTGGATCAAGGGATAAAAAAAAAATTAAACTTCACTACAGAAAACGTGTTTTAAGACATCTCATTGCAAACATGAACGATGTAACATGTGCGAGTGACCTTGCAAAGAAAATCAGCATCCTAGATGCGATTCAATGGATTTCCTCTTCAGTAAACGCAATTAGAAAACGAACTGTCGTGAACTGTTTTGTAAAGTCTGGCTTCTCAAACGCAAAAATTGAAGTTGTGAACAGCAATGTGGAGCACCAAGAAGAACAAGAACTTCAACATCTGTTGATAATGTACGATACTTCCGCTACAAGTGATCCTGGCTACAAAGATATAGACTCAAACCTCACTGCAGAAGATGGTGCTCTAGATATCAACGACATTATCATCGATATTTTTCAAGAAGTTCCTCATGAGGATGAAGAAATGGAAGGAGGTCATTCTGTCGAAGAACATATTAACGATGAACCACCGATGAAAATAGAAGAAGCGCTCATACAAATCAATCGTTTAAAAATGTTTTTCGCCGCTGAAGAAGATACTGAAGGACTTTCGATGGTTTCTTCACTCCAAACGAATGTTGAAAACAAAATTATCAGCTGGAAGAAGGTGCAGAAGAAAATAAGTGATTACTGTATGTATTTTTCTTAAGATAAAGTCATAATGTGCATAGCACAATTGTATGTATATTATTTACAAAAATATTGTGCAAAATCTGTATATAATTTAATTTAATTTTACATTAAACGTTTAAAGATTTTTCTTTATCTCTTGTGTATGTAATTGTATATTATTTACAAAAATATTGTTCAAAATCTGTATATATTTTAATTTAATTTTACATTAAACGTTTAACGATTTTTCTTTCTTTCTTTTTTTTTTCTCCCTCAGACTTCTTGTTAGCGGACACTTTTCTCTAACGGACACATTTTCGTTCCCCATGGCTGTCCGTTAAAGGGAAGTTTCACTGTATATGTATATCGTTGTTCCATTAATGGGTACATAAAAAAATAAATTGTCTGAGAGTTGCCATGCTCAGGTGGCACCTGCAGCCTGTCTGGCTCAATGATGATGAATGCAAAATGACAGATGTGTGTGAGAGAGTTGTCCTATGTCCTACTATTCAGTTTGCCCCTAAATAAGTTAATATAAAAATTAAAAAAAAAAAAAAAAAAAAAATTGTGTATTTGCATATATGTATGTGTGACTAGTAGTGGTAAATGTTGCAAGAAAGCCAGCTAATATAGCAACAGCAAACAAAAAACACTACTCATTTTGCCCATCCATACCCTCAAAGAATTTGTCTAGTTCTTCCTTGTATTTATTCAGATCATCCACTTCCACAAAAACAGATGGAAGCCTCTTCCAACAACCACCTGCTTGCTGAAGGCAAACTTCTGCACATCTATCCTACAACCATCCTTCCTCAACTTAAATTTATGCCCCCATCTATGTGTATGGTCTCAGCAAGAGGTAGCATGCCATTCACATTCAGCTTACATCATTCATTCAAGGCCTTAAACACCTCAATCAGTTTATCTCACAGGTGCTTAGTCTCCAGAAATTGCAGTTTGCAGAACTAAAGCCTTTCTAGGTAAGTACACCCTTTTGTTCCCTTCATCAATCTGGTTGTCCTTCTCTGCACCCGTTCCAGCAGATCTACATCCATCCTAATATGACACCTCTAGCCCTGTATATAGTACTCAAGATGCAGCCCAGCCATGGCCTTATACAAAGGGATAATCACCTCCTTATCCCTGTTAGCAAAGTTTCTGTATATCACTGACAAAACCCCATGAGCTGACCTGGCCGCATGCCTGCACTGCTCAGAGAATTTCATGTCTGACTGGACAATTACCCCCAGGTCTTTTTCATTCTCCACTACTCTGAGTGTAGTACCACAGAGTTGGTACATTACTCTTGTGCAGCTACCCATGTGCAGTACCTTGCATTTGTCAATGTTAAACTTTAACTGCCATTTCTCAGCCCATCAACCCAATTTTCCTAGATCTTGATGTAATAGCTCACTTTGGTGACTGTCATTAGCTACCCTGCCAACCTTTGTATCGTCTGCAAACTTAGAGTGATGCTACATCTCTGATATCTCTGCAGTGTCTGCATTTGATGACTTGACTAGCACTTTAAATTCATCAGATTTATTTACTATGGTTCTGGCATTGGTACGCATTTAAATATATATGCACATGTTCTTGCTCTTAGTTACCCTAACATAGCCTACTTATTTCCTTGTTTTATGGTGATCCACAGCAGGCCTTGAAATTCCCAGTACCTTGCTTTCTGAACTGTTGCATGTTGAATACATATGGTGCAAGAATCACTTCTGCCTGAATTGTTGTTGTTATTATTTGGTTTTTAGGAGCATTAGCAACTAAGACCATATTGCTCCGGGGATATGCAGTGGTCATTCCCTGACCTTTCTGCATCCTCCGTATTTGGTGATCACAGGCTCGAACCCCGGTCTAATCAAGAAGTGTGTGTTACGCATTGCTGCTCCTGCCCACATGGCTACGGAGGCACCTTCTTCCTGAGGCTGTTAATCTGTTAGTCTGTGTCCATCCCCAAGCTAGCAGTTTTCTTAGCCACCTAACACTGTTTTGATAACATCAGCAAATATTTTTGCACCCTTTCTATTTTAATGTATCCCATCCCTGTAAAAGCAGCCTTTCCTGTTACCAAGCACAGACTACACTGAGAAATATTTTACCCCACGAGCCTTGCACAGTGTCTGAACTGACTGACCAACAAGGCTCTCAGGTGCTACCTCCTTTTGTGTCTGGGCAGAATTGCAGACACTTTCAAATTTAATGTTAACTTGCAAGTATTTTGTGAACAACGCTCTATATTTAAGTGTGTACTCAGATCTTGTACTCTTTTTGTACTTGATGTAAAAAAAAAAATTCATGAGCTATTATCATGATTAAAACCAAGTTGTAATCAAATTTGATTAGGTTTAGTTTTTATTTATATGTGTAACTTATGTATTGCTAGAATTTCTCCTCCGTATTTGGTATTTGGCTATTTACATTCCTACCTAAAGTTTGCAAAAACTTTGCCTTATGAAACAGATCAATCCTAAATTTCATACTGAATGACCCTAAGCATCATAAATAAATATTAATAGACTAGATTAGAATATGATTGAACTACTCCTGCAATTACATGCAATATAAAAATTAAATGAATTACATTAACTTCATTTTATATACAGGTGACCCCTTGCAAAGCGGAGTCACCTGTATATAAAGCGAAGCATTCCCTGCATTCCGACCAACTTCTGTGTATGGCAATTCCACGTTTGGCAGGGTACTGTTATGGAAAAATGGGGATTAGGTTCTGAAACTTTTTGTGAAGGAAATTAAAACCATAATCTGTGTTACAAATGGTACAATTTATTTTTAAAAGAAATTAACAATTTCACTTTATAATTTAAAATGTATTCCAACTAAAAACATTATAAAATATATGGAAGTATGGTAATATTTTCTATGCTATTTTTGCTGGAATGGAGGTTTCAAAATTGATTGGTTGAGACTGACTTCCTCCATAATTTCTCATCTCTTGTTCCATTGATCCAGTTGAATGACAGTGAGTTCGTGCCCTTAACGTAAATGCAAAGGGCCCCTATGTTATAAGAAAACACGATGAAAGTAAAATAAACCCCCAAAAAATCAAAACTGAATTATGGAAACAACAGAAACTTAATCAGGTATATGCTTCCATTATGGAATCGAAATGAATACTACCTAAATTTAAAATAAAACTGCATGCCATCTAAAAAAGTAAAACAATGAAATAAAACTTAATTGACCATGACTTACCAACACCTATGAAGAAACATTCAATTGATGAAACTGCTAGTAGAATTTGGACATGCTTTCGAATTTGACTTAAAAAATCTGTAATTTTTGTTTGTTGCTGTTTTATCATGATCTTTCTAATGTCAACGTAAGAAACCATAATATCATCAATGCCTCCCTTAATTTTCATATTACTGAGAAAGTTGGGATCTTCCTGCATAATCTTCTCCTTCAGGAACTTGGCTGCTTTTTGAATCTCTGATATACTCTTTTTTGGTAGTTCAGGTTTCTTCTGCTCTTCATTTTCTTCTTCACAAACATCTTTATTGGAGTCCGGTAGTTCTTCTAACTCCTCATTTTTTAATTCCTCTTGATGGGAATAAATATGTTCTAAAATTTCTTCCTGTCCTGTATCAATAAATCCCTTGCCTCCTATAATGTTTGAAAGTTTAATAATTTTCTCAACTTCTGTCATAATAATGTTGAAGTCTTGTGGGTCACTTCCTGTTTCTGGGAGTAGCTTCTTCAAAGTTAACTTCTTCATCTCAGTCCATGACTGTTCAATTATTTCAATACCTATTAGTATTGTGAATTCAGCCGAACATCGGCTTACATTTTTATCCAAAAATTTTTCAATTTTATCAACAAGATTTAGCATTAGCATTAGTAGAGGCATTTGATGCAAGAAAGCAAGCTTATGCAGCATCAGCCAAAAAAAAAAAAAAAAAAAAAAGTAACATAAATAAATAAAAATAACCACTTCCACTTCACCCCTCTGTTCGTTCGAAATACCTGTCCAGCTGAGCCTTAAACTTATTTAGGCTATCAACTTCCACGACAAGGGATGGAAGTCTGTTCCACCCACCAACCACCCGCTGGCTAAAGGCAAATTTCCGCACATCTATCCTACATCTGTCTTTCCTCAATTTGAATTTATGCCCTCTCAGGTGATTTTTCTGAGCTAGAGGAAGAATCCCATCAGCATTGAGCATGCTCAAACCATTCAAGGCTTTGTACACCTCTATCAGATCACCCCGCTGGTGCCTAGTTTCCAGACACTGTAATTTGCAAAACTTAAGCCTTTCTTCGTAAGAGAACCCCTTTGTCCCATTCACCAATCTAGTTGCCCTTCTCTGTACTCGTTCCAGCAGCTCTACATCCTTCCTGAAATGAGGCCTCCAGGCCTGTATACAGTACTCTAGGTGTGGCCTGACCATTGCCTTATACAAGGGAATAATCACCTCCTTATCCCTGCTAGAAAAATTCCTATATATCATTGACAATACACCATGAGCTACTCTTGCAGCTCGTCTGCACTGCTCAGAGAACTTCATATCTGCCTGCACCACCACCCCCAGGTCCCTTTCATTCTCTACCACTGTCAGTGTAGTACCACAGAGTTGATACGTTGCTCTGGGGTTGCTGTTTCCCATATGTAGTACTTTACATTTGTCAATGTTAAACTTCATTTGCCACCTCGAAGCCCATCTGCTCAACCTTTCCAAATCCTGTTGCAGCAGCATAGTGTCAGTAGTGTCCTTGACAACCCTGCCAACCTTCGTATCGTCTGCAAACTTGGACATTAAGCCTGATATACCATCATCAATATCATTTATAAATACAGAAAACAATAAAGGCCCCAATACTGAACCCTGAGGGACTCCACTAATAACATTAGTCCACGATGAGCAGTGTCCATTGATTACCACTCTCTGTCTTCTCCCCCTCAACCACCCCTTTATCCATAGCAGCAACTTGCCTCCAATGCCACACTGCTCCAATTTGTGCAGCAGTCTTCCATGTGCAACAGTATCAAAAGCCTTTCTAAGATCCAAGTATATAATATCAAGCTTCTTTCATTTGTCAAGCTTCTCCTCAGATAATAAGATTTAAAAGTCAAAATGATCCCTTGATCCACGGCCTGTAAAATTTATGTTGTGTTCAGAGGAATAAACACTAGTTTTACATTTGGATTGCAATCAAGAAGTGACACTGGGTGACTTGGAGCATTGTCTAAGATGAATGGTAAAACCTTGAATGGTAAATTCTTATTTTTCAGGTATTCTTCAATTTCAGGTATGAAACAATGCTCTAACCAGTTACTAAACAGTGAGCCGCTCATCCATGCTTTTCTATTCGATCGCCAGGCCAGTAAACGGGAAGAGATGATTTATTTTTGCCTTTCAAAGCCCCTGGGTTTTCTGAGTGATGCACTAGTAAAGGCTTGCGATTATAATTACCCGAAACATTGCTACAAAATAGGAGAGTGACTCTGTCATTTAATGCTTTAAATCCAGGTGAAACTCGTTCTTCTTGGGATAAACATGACTTGTCAGGCATTCCCCCCCCCAATAGAGTCCAATTTCATCACAGTTAAAAATCTGATCTGCCATGTATCCCCCCTCCCTCTTCTATTACATTTTTCAATTCCGATAAAAAAATTTTCCACTGCCTCCGCATCAGCAGAAGCAATCTCACCAGCAACTTTAATATTATGCATATATATTTTTTTTTAAACCGATCAAACCGTCCCCTGGATGCACTGAAACTTGATTCACCATTTGCACTAGCAGCGTGAGACTTTGTGATGAAAAATACTTTGAGTCTTGTATCTGGTCATGTTAGAACTAAGAGGCACATTTCTGTTCCTTTGGTCTTCGATCCAGACATTCAGTAACTGTTCCATTTGTTTCAATATGCGTATCACGTCGACTAACAAAAGTGGATTGTTGGCAACAAACACTTGCAGTGTTTATTGCCAACCTAATACTTGCTTTAATTTTGTCCTCACACTTTTTAATTGTTCGTGTCAATGATTCATTGCACTCATTCTTTGGCTAAAGATGCATGCGTTCTTCCTTGCTCTATTTTCCCAAAAATAATAATTTTCTCATACAATGACAGAATTTTTCTGCATTTTTTCTTCCCGGAATCACGGAAAATATGTATGTGAGCAAGGATCTAAGGATCCGTGGAATTCTATTTTTAAATTAATTAATAATAAACGGCAAAATTTAGACGTTTCTTGTTCTATAGGAGTAGCGGAAGATGAGACTTTGACATGGGAAAGGTCTGTAGACCGGATCCTGGATGACCTCTTTCCGGATGACTTAGAAGAAGAAAATGATTTGCATAGGCAGATTGCTGAAGCAAATAGAAGGTATAATTCCCTTACATTAGAAGAACCTTTTACAAATGAGGAGGTTGGGAATGCCGTGTCCCTTGCAAGGGATGGCAAATCGCCGGGCCTGGATAAAATTGAAGTTGTTGTAATAAAAAGAACTTATGAAAAATTTCCTGAAGTTTATAGAGTAATGTATAATAAATGTTTAGATGAGGAAGCTTTCCCGTCGTGCTGGAGAAGGGCACAAGTTACATTATTAATCAAAAATATGGATAAAATGTTAAATGAGACCAGTTCATATCATCCCATTGCTCTCCTTTCAGTCATGGCAAAAATCTATGAACGGTTATGTGTAAACCGATTGATGATTAATTATAATAATAAAGGCCTAGCATCTACTAAACAATATGGTTTCAAGAAAGGTCTTTCGACTGAAGATGCGGCCTATAAATTGGTCCAGATTGTGGAGAGCTGTGGGAAGAGATATGCGCTGGGTATTTTTGTTGATTTTAAAGGTGCCTTCGACAGGTTATGGTGGGGGAGCGTCCTTAATAGGATTAGTAGAACAGATTGTTCCAATAAAATATATTCTGTGTTTATGAATTATTTTAGTGAACGACAAGTTGTTGTTAAAACAAGATTTAGTGAAGTGAGCAGGAAAATATATCGAGGTTGTCCTCAGGGCTCGGTGATATGCCCTTTTGCTTGGAACATGGTATTCGATGAATTTTTGAATGAGGAAATATCAGATGTGGAAAGTATTGCCTATGCAGATGATTTGGCTATGATTGTCTCTGGAAATGCCAGATCACAAGTTGAAAGTAAGGCTGATGAGGCTTTAAGTAAGTTAGCAGACTGGTCCAAAAAACATAAGTTGTTAATATCTAATGAAAAGACTGTCCAAATGTTATTAAAAGGAAAACTGAGTATGAATCGGGCTCCTACTGTGAGGCTTCTGGGTGATGCAGTTCGTTACGTGAGAGTAACTAAATATCTTGGACTCAAAATAGAAGAACGGTTGTATTTTACCGAACATGTTAAGTATTTAAAAGGAAAAATTCGGACATTGTATGTTAAGCTCCGGAGGTTGGTGCGTACTGAATGGGGGATAAAGGGTAGAGCCATAAATCTATTATATGAATGTTTGTTCCTTCCAATCTTAACGTACGCCTCTGGGGCTTGGGTGCACAGGATACCAATCGTAATCATTCAAAAACATTTGATCCAAGCTCAAAGATTCGCATTATTAGGAATAACTCGAGCGTGTCGAACTGTCTCCTCAGAGGCCTTGCAGGTGGTCTCGGGCAGGGTCCCTGTTCAGTCAATGGTTTTGCTGGCGGGTCTGCTGTTTCTAACAAAAAGAAATATAAATAGAACATACTTAGGTATAACATCTTGTCCTGATAATACAAGGACTTATTCAAAATTAGATGTAAAATTGGAAAAGAAAAGGATTATGAAAGAAATTTTAATTAAATGGCAGGAAAATTGGGATATGTCCGATAAAGGACGACAGACCTATGAGTTCTTTCCGAGTGTAGAAATTGTGGATATGAAGAAGAAACCATGGCTACAGTTTGGATTGAACTCGATGTTTCTATTGACTGGACATGGACTCGCCTTGAGGCTAAATCAGTTGGGACTGGTGGACAGTGGACTTTGTCATTGTGGTAGTCCAGAGACATCATTGCATATTATGTTTGAATGCATAATATATGCTGATTTGAGGCATGAATTAGAGATGTCTCTTGGAAGTCTGGAGAGAGGTGGTCTGTGGATCATGTTTACGAATAAGTGTCTCTTCTCGTATTTTAATAAATTTGTAGTTATGGTATTTACTCGAAGGAAAAGGATACGGGAAGATAGTAGAGGCCCGCCTCCTCGCGGCAGGGACGGGAACTCCCATAATTAAGATAAATGGATTAATCAAGATTAATCTTTCTTATGGGAGGCCAAGTGGCCGATTTAAAGTTTAATTAATTTGTGTTGAGTTGTGTTATATTATTTTGAATAATAAAATATTTTAAATTAGACTAGCAAAAATTACCATTTTCAGGACATTAACCATGGATGGACTTCGGTCCAGGGAATGGTCGTCTGAAAACGGGAACTTAATGGAATGTCCTTATAGTTTTTCCCGGAATCACTTTTGGATGTAGAGGCACACTTTGAAGCGATTATGTTAGGGTTACTATTGAATTAAAATATAAATTCACTCAATGACAAAACACACACAGTGAAGTCACTTTTCACTCAACTTGGCAACTGTCACTGACATTGTCACCAGCAAAGACCCAAGCTGACTAAGGGGTCGTTCAAGAATTACGTCACACTGTTTTTGAGAACTGCTGAGTTGAATGATACATAACGAAAAATATATTGTAGTAATGAAAAAGTAGGTACAATGTAGAGAGGCTAAATTTTGACTGATTGCAAAACTGCAAAAGTGCCACAAAACAGCTATCTCTAATTAACAGTCACTTGGAATGAAACTGATGACACTATAAATTCAATCGCAACTAATGCAACTAACAGGTGATATTGTAGGCTGACTTACGTTTACAGGAGCTCACATTTTTCTTTTCAAAGAGAAATTTCTGGAGATCGCCACCATCAAAACAGTAAAAACAATTTGCAGGTCCCGGTTTATTGTGCTTTTCTGTTAGTGCAATCTAATTATAAATGGGTAGTAAACTTGATCTTATTGGATTTGCGATAATACCGATAACTGGAATTGTGTGAGTTTTTACATTATCATGGTTGAAATGTGTTTTTCCCTTCCATGAAATATTCAATCATATAAAACACAAATAAAATTTGCACAATCTTCTCTTCGTTGTACCGTGTTATAGCAGAACTGACTGTACTGTGTAATAAGGTAGCATGGCTGAGTCAGATACAGCACACTACTGCGAACCTTGGGCCGTGTACGGCACAATCTATGTCGCACGGACTTCTACCGTTCATGTGCAAATCCATTCACGGTGAAGCCACGCTCAGCCAGGGATCACCTGTGTGTATATATATATATATATTTTTTTTTTAATTATTATTATTAATTTTCTCCGTTTTTCACACTGGCTGCAAATGAACACCCTCATGTTTTATGGTTACAGCTCCCATTTGCACACTGTTTGTTTTAGTTTTCATGAACCAGTCATGTAAATGCCCTTTGCATTAATTTTATCCCTTTTAAAATTTTTAATTGTTACATTCCACACTGAATGTATCGATGGTGGTGAGTATTGTAAATAAATCAGGTTTCTGCCATGAAATTTTTTAGTTGAACATTTTACAATACTAAGGTTCCAAACCATCATCAGCCTCACAAATGTTAGGATGAGTTGTACTTGATTTTTTATATTGGATGCTGTTTTCATATATAAATACTGTGTGCTGTAATAATTTTGAATTGCTGAAATTTTGTTGTAATGAAAAATATATGTTCATGTCAATAGGTTAATCAAGTGAAAGGTGGAGATGATGAAAAGGAGTCCCATTTCATCCTTGAGCACTGTTTGCAAGATACAATGTGGGTGAATCAGGTAATATTTTTATGTTTGGAAAGTGCCCAAAATGTGGAACCATGACTTAGAGCTGTGTATTAAATCATTTTTAATATTAAGACATTTATTTTTTATATCTTTTGACAACTGTGTGTGTGTGTGTGTGCATGTGTGCATGTTTTTTTTAAATATGTATAAATGTTATGATGTATGAATATGTCCATAGTATCTATCCCAAAACTAGCTGCCAAGAAACCAAAGAAACCAGACATGTGCAGTGTTGTCTGACCAATATAATTCAATACTATGATGGAACTGGATGCAAAAAATAATTTTGACATCATATACTGAGATTTCAGAAAAGCTTTTGCTACTGTTACACATACGACTACTATAAAAATTGGAGCAGTGTAGCATGAAGGTCAAGTTACTGCTGTGGTTAAGGGATTTTAATTGGGATAATACAGAGGTTAGTTATCAAAGGTCACTGCTCTTCTTGGACTAGTGTAAAGAACTGTATTTTATGGCATTATGAATCTGATTGTACAGAACCAATTTTTTTATACTAAGTGGATGGTGTGATCGGAAATGTTACCTGTTATTTACCTGTGTTCATATCCTTTCTATAAATTTTTGTACCTGTTTTATGTATTGTTAGGTAAAGGAAGTTGATTTTATTATCTTTTTCTATTTCGAAAGTGTATTTTAGTCTATCATGTATGGTATTGAACTTAATAAAGAGATTGTCAATGGAAGGTTTGTCTCCGATTAACAATACATCATGTAGAGCTTAATACCTGTGGGAAACGGTTGAAGTATTTGGTTCTCGATAGTGGCTAAATAGATTTCGGATATGGGGGCTGAAATTCCTAGGCTCATAGGGAGACCAAATATTTGGTCCTGAAACCGGAAATATCTGGCATCAAGTAGGGTTGGGGTAAGTTCCATAATGCTGTTTATACTTAGGGAAGTATGTTTAATTAAAGTATCAAACTGCTGTTAGGAGTTATCATAAGGATTGTAATGTAAAATCTAATTGTATGTTAGTGTATAGGGAAACGATATTGGAGGCCAATATATGTTCTACAGAAATTGTGGTGGTGTTTATGTATTTGAAGGCCTGGTTGGTGTTGCAACCTCTAAATTTTAAGAATCTTATGAGGGGTGATATGATTTTTACCAAGAAGGTGGAAAGATTGGCGAAGGCAGATTTGCTGAAGGAAACTATTGATCATAAGGGGTGGTTGAGTTTATGTAATTTAATAATACCAAACATGTGGAAGGACATTGCTGCAGAAGCTTATTAATTGTAGCATGTAGAGGTTAATTTCCTTGTTTGATCTTAGTCTCCTCAAAATAAGGTCCAGTTTGTTTTTTTTGTCCAGAAATGTTATATGTGCTGTCAGTTTTGTAAGTGTCTGTGTCAAAAAGGATAAGTGGCATTTTGTTAATGTATGTGTTTTTGTCTAGAATGGCAAGTGTCGCCTTTATCGGCTTTCTGTATAATGATATTGGAGTTTTTCCGCAATTTATGTTTATTTGATAATTGCTACTTATTCGTGTTAGATTGTAGAACTAGTCGAGAATTGATAATGTTGTTGGTCTCGTGTATGATTTACCATTTGTCTGGGTGGTTTTCTAATTTTGTTTGCAACTTAACTATGCAATCTTTTATGGGATAATGTAGGTCATTTATTGCAAAATTGAACCCGAATTCTAATCCGGATAATTCAGCTGTGGAAATTGGTTGTGATGAAATATTGACGATGGATTATTGCTTAGGGGTGTGTTATTTGTGTAAGTGTGTTCAATTTTTTTTAAATGTCTTTCTGTCATGATGTCAAGTGCTGCATAATTTAATTAAGATCAAACAAATTCAGACCATGTCTGGGGTGGCATGTTCCTTTTAAGTCTAAATTTCAGATAATGAATGTATTTAATATAAATACATTCATTCGCGAATGACGGTGATTGATGTCTGATGCGTGGATGTTTTTTACAAGTATTCTTGGTGCAAACGCAAGCGAATTTAGGAATGATAGCATAAAGGCTTAATTTTCAATACTCACCTCAACTGATCTGCTCTGTTACATGATGTTAAGCTGGAATAGGATTAAACTAATTTAGAATATTTATTAAAAATTAAAAATTCTTTTAAAAATAATAAATAAGGACAAATATATTAAAAGATTTGCCCAGGGAAGAAGTGTGGCATCTTATTCCAGGTTGTCATATACGTGAAATATTAACATGAAATCTGGATGAAGCCAATAGTCGTAACGAGAGACTTTCGTATAAACGTCTTCGGTTGGCAATGATAGGTAAAAGGAAAACTATGTATTTAAAGAGTCCCGATTTCCCGTGATGCACTCTGAAACATGTGGGAACCTCACGTGTGTCGGGTTCCAGACCAGTGAAAGATTTGTCAGGAGTTTTGTATTCAAAACATTAAAATTAGTGTTATGGCAACACCATTCTATAACGAGTGGCTCGTATTGAAAAATTTTGTAACTGGATTTTATATTAAAATCCAGTTACAACGATTAGATTTTACATTACAATCCTTACGAGAACTCCTAACAGCAGATGATACTTTAATTAAATGTACTTCCCTAAGTATAAACAGCATTATGGAACTTACCTCAACCCTGCTTGATGCCAGATATTTCCGGTTTCAGGACCAAATATTCGAACAAATATTTATTTCCTTATGGGACTAAGAATTTCAGCCCCTTTATCCGAAATCTATTTAGCCACTATCAAGAACCAAGTACTTCAACCGTTTCCCACAGGTATTAAGCTCTACGTGCATTATGCTGATGATGTATTGTTAATCGGAGACAAACCTCCCATTGACAATATCTTTATTTTGAGTTCAATACCATATGCAATAGACTAAAATACACCCTCGAAATAGAAAAAGACAAAATCAACTTCCTTAACCTTACAATATATAAAACAGGTATAAAATTAGTAACAAAAATTTTATAGAAAAGATACGAACACCAGTAAACATTTCCGATCACACCATCCACTTACTATAAAAAAATCTATCCTGTACAATCAGATTCATAACACCATTAAATACAGTTCTTCACATGACGATTTAGTCACAGAACCTCAGTATCTTATAAAGATGTTTACTGCTAGACAACATCCCTTATGACTAATTCATCACAATTTTCATTGCCGAATACAGAATAAACAATCTGCACGACCAAAACACCAACCGGGATAATAAACAAAATACACGTATCATCCTCCCTTACCATTGTAGACTTGCTCGGCAACTTTGTAAAGTATTTGCCAACATTGATTAGCATTAGTAGAGGCATATGATGCAAGCTTATGCGGCATCAGGCAAAAAAAAAAAAAAAAACTTCCACTTCACCCCTCCTTTCGTTCGAAATACCTGTCCAGCTGAGCCTTAAATTTATTTAGGCTATCAACTTTCACAACAAGGGATGGAAGTCTGTTCCACCAACCAGCTACACGCTGTCTAAAGGCAAATTTCCACACATCTATCCTACCTCTGTCTTTCCTCAATCTGAATTTATGCCCTCTCAGGTGATTATTCTGAGCAAGAGGCAGAATCCTATCAGCATTGAGCATGCTCAAACCATTCAAGGCTTTATACACCTCTATCAGATCACCTCGCCAGTGCCTAGTTTCCAGACACTGTAATTTGCAAAACTTAAGCCTTTCTTCGTAAGAGCAACCCTTTGTTCCATTCACTAATCTTGTTGCCCTTCTCTGTACTCGTTCCAGCAGCTCTACATCCTTCTTGAAATGAGGCCTCCAGACCTGTATACAGTACACAAGGTGTGGCTTGATGCCTTATAAAAGGGAATAATCACCTCCTTATCCCTGCTAGAAAAATTCCTGTATATCATTGATAAGACACCATGAGCTACTCTTGCTGCCCGTCTGCACTGCTCAGAGAACTTCGTATCTGCCTGCACAATTACCCCCAGGTCCTTTTCATTCTCTACCACTGCCAGTGTAGTACCACATAGTTGATACGTTGCTGTTTCCCATATGTAGTACTTTACATTTGTCAATGTTAAACTTCATTTGCCACCTCTCGGCCCATCTGCTCAACCTTTCCATATCCTGTTGCAGCAGCATAATGTCAATAGTGTCCTTAACAACCCTGCCAACTTTTGTATCGTCTGCAAACTTGGACATTAAGCTTGATATACCATCATCAATATTATTTATAAATACACAAAACAATAATGGACCTAACACTGAACCCTGAGGGACTCCACTGATAACATTAGTCCAAGATGAGCAGTGTCCATTGATTACCACTCTCTGTCTTCTCCCCCCTCAACCACCCCTTTATCCATAGCAGCAATTTGCCTCCAATGCCACACTGCTCCAATTTGTGCAGCAGTCTTCCATGTGCAACAGTATCAAAAGCCTTTCTAAGATCCAAGTATATAATATCAAAGTTATTCCCTGCATCCAGTTCTTTTGTGACTGCATCATAGTATCCAATCAAATTGGTCAGGCAAGACTTCCCCTCAACAAAACCATGCTGTGTCCGAGCTATAACTGAAGTCTTGTCTAGATGATCCTGCAGTGCTTCTTTAACCAGTGCCTCCATTAATTTTCCTGGAACAGAAGTTAAACTCACAGGTCTATAATTACTTGTGTCAGCCTTTGATCCTCCTTTGTGAATTGGGGTCACATTTTTGTCCAGAAACAACCTGGAATAAGATTGTGCACTTCTTCTTCCCTGGTCAAATCTTAACCACAGATCTTTTGATAATTATGGCTAATGGTTTGCTTACTTCCTTTGCTGCCTCCTTTAATATAACTGGATAGATCCCATCCACCCCAGGTGCTTTCTTGTGTTTATCGTCAACAATTTCTCCTCCACTTTACTCTCAGTTATTAAAAGATTATCTAGCTTACTGCCAGAGTTGAATACACTTCTGGCATTCCCCTCACTGAATAACTCCTCATGTGCGAATGTCGATGCAAAATATTCATTTAGTTTGTTAGCTACCTGAGCAGGATCATCAACAGTTCAACCATCGATATCAAGTGGACCAATCTGATTCATCCCCTTCCTTCTAGAGTTTACATAAAGTAGGGGATGAATCAGATTGGTCCACATGATATCGATAGTTCAACTGATATAACCTTAACGTTTTCTTCATATAATAAATTAAGGTCTATGTTCAATGCTTACAAAGAAACACACAGTTAACCTATATGCGATATCAATAATATAGTTTATTTAATTAAGTGTCAACCAGGATGAAACACATGCTATATCGGAAGCACCACTGCAAAATATGGTACAATAAAAACCTCCAACACACGTGCTTATTACCATTTTAATAGTTTCAAAACTGATCATGCCAGCACCGAACTCACTCAGCACATTCACTCCCATAATCATAACCCCCAAATTGATTCAGCTGTTCCTATTATTAATTTAAAATCCAGTTACAAATTTTTCAATACGAGGCACTCGTTATAGAATGGTGTCGCCATAACACTAATTTTAATGTTTTGAATACAAAACTCCCGACAATTCTTTCACCGGTCTGGAACCTGACACACATGAGGTTTCCACATGTTTCAGAGTGCATCAAGGGAAATCAGGACTCTTTAAATACATAGTTCTCCTTTTACCTATCATTGCCAACTGAAGACGTTTATACGACAGTCTCTCGTTACAACTATTGGCTTCACCTAGCTTTCATGTTAACATTTCACATATATGACAACCTGGAATAAGATTGTGCACTTCTTCTTCCCTGGTCAAATCTTAACCACAGATCTTTTGATAATTTCTGCCTTTATTATTTTTAATCAATATTCTAAATTCGTTTTAATCCTATTCCACCTTAACATCATGTAACAGAGCAGATCAGTTGAGGTGAGTATCAAACTTAAGCCTTTATGCTATCATCCCCATTTAGTCTAATTCATATACGGTACTCTAAGACGTTCTATTAATCACCTAAATGTACACTATTTAAGATATTTTAATGCTACTTGTTCCCACTTCATCTGACCGCTGATGAAACCACTGCTTCTATTCTACTAGATAGTGACCAGAGGA